>NC_079516.1:24104155-24211057 GCF_000801105.2 Raphanus sativus
GGTAATTCGATTAGGTAATTTTTTGTATATTTTTAAAGTGGTCCAGATAGTTTTTCATAATATAATTTACTTGCAATTTTTCTTAATAACATAAACTCATTAATTTTTTTTTTTAATATACTGCTATCTGTGTTTCCAAACAATATTATATTTTACTGATATCCATGTTTTCAAACAATTCACAAAGCTACTTCGGTCTTACTAATATATCAATAATTTAAATAAACAAATTTTAAATAAAAATATAATTTGACTAATCATTTTATAGCATATGTAGAACTCTGCTTTTAGATTTTTTTTTGGGTCTCTTATGAGAACACTTGTCTCCTGTTTTTTTAGTTATCCCACTTTTTCTTTCTTACTTTCTTATCTTTTTATTATTTTTAACATTTAAAGATTTGGGTAAATATTGATTGTCCTTAGAGCATGATTGACGCTGCATGGGTTTTTATCTGATTTTTTTGTCTGATTTAAAAAAAAGACGAACCAATCGCGGACCACCACATGTCAGTGGTGTCTGCGAACAGTGCAAGAACCAACTTAAACTTGGTCTTTATATAAGATGCGGAAGACACAGTTTTTATAAAAACAATGAGACCTATCCCTTAAGAACCGGGTTAAAAATCACCGTTAATGGTGTTTTTAGAACACCATTAATTCATGTACTTAATGGATTGCTTAATGAGTTTTAGATTTAAAAAAAGGAAAAAAGAAATAATGGGTGCTTAATTAAGTTTCAGAAGAGGCGGTGCTTAATGGTTATTTACTGGGTGTGAGTGCGCATATCTTGTGACTCATTATTAAAAAATCACTTTTACAATTTAAAATTATTAAAAAAATAAAAACCCCTAATAATATCTGAATTAATGGTGCCCTTAGATTTTCACTATGGATTGTCACAAACATTGAATAGTCTCTCCTTGTTAGTTGTACTATTGTCAATTTCACGATTCCCTAGTGCCTTTTGAATGGAGATGCATTTATGATTGAAAATGAATTATTTATCTCGCAAATCAAACATTATAATGAAATAATGAAAATATTACACCTAGAGGCAGTTTTGAGTTTTTTATAACAAAATAAGACAGTTTCCACTATTAGAATATTTTTTCTTAACTTTCCTTCTTTTGGTTATGTCTAGTGGTTGAAATTAAAACCAATTGTAACTAGTAGGTCCCACTTCTTCTTTTCTCTTCTTATCTTCTCTTTTCTCGATTTGTTTTTTCACAGATAAAAAAACATTAAAATTTACAGAAAAGTTCTTTCTAATGAAAAGAAAGATACACAATTTCTCTCATAATTTCAAACAAGAGTTTTTTCTATGACAAATAATCATTCATAAAAATAAAACAAAAAGAGGATCAAAATAATTTTGGAGTGGTGAAAAATCTCGTGATTTCTTCTCCAACTAATAACTGTCATTTTTTCTCTAACGAAAACTCTTTTGCCGGCGACCCCAAATCCTAAGCTCCATTGCAACATAGCTCTACCGCTATCCGCGTCACGGTCAAATCGTCTCCTCCTCGTTGTGGTCGTCATGCTCACGACTTTAGTTGTGGACGCTGGAATCGTCGTCGTTTAATGGCAGATCGAAGAGAAAGCTTCACTGAAGCAATAATGGTGAAATTTTGGTTATTTGCACATATGGTCCTCCAACTTTTGTTTATTCTCCAATTTCTCAAAATTCTATTATGTTCACAAATATTTTCTAAACTTTTAATTGTGCAATCCAGACCAAGCGAATGTTCTGATTTTGCAACACTGGTTTTGTTTTATTTTGTTTATGCCTCAGATATTTCTGATTTGCAATATTCTTCGATTTGGTCCCATAATTCATATGTTTACACTGATAAATTATCTATGCTACTTTATACATAAAATATCATTGATGTTGTCCACTATAAAAGCAAACATAAAACTCTAAAAGAATATCAATGATTTTGGGTGTCCATGTAGACACTAGCTATATTATGGATGCCTGGTAAAATTGATTTAGATGAAGTTTCAACTTTTAATTTTTATCCAATTTCATAACTTTAGCAATGTCTACATGTACACATGTGATTTGTCTTCCTTTTTTGAGTAACTACACTAGAAATAATATATAATATTATACATATGTACAAAGAGATGATTGTACACATGTACGCAAATGTTAAATGACCATTCATATACACATGTTAAAGGACCATTCCTGTAATTTACGTGTACATAAATAATATATAATATTGTACACATGTACACAACAATATGTACAATGTACACAACAATATGCACAATGTATACAACAATATGTACAATATTATATATATGTACATAAAACAAAACAAAACGGCAAAGAGATGATTGTACACATGTACGCAAATGTTAAATGATCATTCATGTACACATGTTAAAGGACCATTCATGTAATTCATAAACTCAAGATAATGTTAACATAATGTACATGTGGATTTTTTTTTCCATGTACACACATGTTAGAGGCATTCTTGAAATCTGACTGAACCCAAATATAATCCTTGACCCAAATATGTACATTATCATATTTATCGTACATATGTACACTTTCATATTTGTACACATGTACATTATTTATACTTTATCTTACACATACACAGTCAAGATGAATATGACATGTACATCATTATCATTATACAAGTATGATTTCACTATGTACGAAGATAATGAATAAAACAAATCAAGAAACCAGAGAGAAATTGCTCAAATGATGTATTACGTGTACACATGTACACTTCAGATTGTGTACACAGCCAAGTCGTATAGCAGTATATATGTGTACATGTAACTATCATTTAACAGAACACTATTATAAAAAAAATTCCATGTAGATATGTAAAATGATGTACACACACATATATGTATATCATTAGAACATGTGAATATGTAAAACGATGTAAACATACATATATATCATTAAAACATTGTACATATAGAAATTTTAAATGAGATTTGTATTTTTACTAGTCTATAGTCTTCTTATCTCCAGAACAACCAAATTATGAAGGAAAAAAATAAGGAGAAAAAAGGTAAAAAACTTTAAAAAATTGTAGGACCACTCTCGTTAGATAAATTGATTCTAGTTGATAATAATTGGTTTCTAGTCACAAAAAAATTACCTTAAAAGCACAAACTGCTCTAGATTGTAATTAAAATCTTAAAACTGCCTTAGAATGTAAAAAACTCTGATAATAATTGGTTTTTAATCACAAAAACCACCTCAAAAGCACAAACTGCTCTAGATTGTAATTAAAATCTTAAAACTGCCTTAAAGTGTAAAAAACTCCATTATAATTGAGTTGCTTAACGTTGGCCTGCTAATTATCAATTTAGTTTTCGCGTATAAGGCTGGACTATAACCAATTCTCTGATTGTATGGTCACTATAGACTATAGAGTAGATATTTACTCTTAACTTTTTATTACTCCAAATTCCACTGAAAAACACCAATCATAAAATACTATTTTCACTTATTTAATCTAGTTACTATTCAAAACAGGAAAAACATACGCAAAATTTTATTCTAAGGATTTGATTGGTATTAGAGCATCTCCAAGAGCAACCTTATATTTGAGGTTTGCTGAACCTTATATTTGAGGTTCGTGGGTGATCTTCTCCAATGGTGAATCTGAAAAAAAACCTTAAAAGTTTTATATTTTTTACATTATAGTCCTTATTTTAGATAAAAATAAAAAAGAAGCATAAAACTTTTATAACAACTAAAATCATACAACAAAAATATTATAAACAATATTTATTAATAAATATTACATTCTAACAGAAAATTACAAATAAATAAAAGATTTAAAATACATTATCATTCATTATTGTTATTATTTCTATAATGTTCCCATATTGTTTTGTATAATATTTGTTTAATATTATAAAATATTATGCTTTGTTTTTTATTTAAACATTTGTATATTTATTTAAATTTATATGTATAAATTTAATTTATAAGAACATATATAAAATATATAAAATATATAAAAGATACAAAACTATAAGGACTAAAATGATAAACAAAAAAGTTATCAAGATATTTTAAAAGATATACAAGTAGAAGGACTAAAAAATATGAAACCTCAAATATAAGGTTTTGTACAGTGAAACCTCAAATATAAGGTCTCACTATACAAAACCTTAAAATTTGAAGTTTTGAGGTTTCTCTTGGAGCACACAAAACCTTATATTTGAAGTTATAAGGTTGCTCTTGGAGATGCTCTTAGTGGGAGTAAAATATGGAGTAAAAAAAAGTGGAAAAGAGCTGAATGGGAAAAATAGTGTTTTTGCTTTATCTATTTAATGCTTTAGAAAAAAAATTAACATGTGGGCTTGCAACTCTTCTAAATTCAACCAGATTAAAAAACAATTTTAACTGTAAAAAAAATTACATGAGAATAAATTGTGGATCATCAGTTTTCTGAAACACCAATGTGGTTCCTAAAACATTTATCTCCCATTTATATCTCATATCTAAATTTCCTTGATGTTTGAATTCTAAAATAATCAAAATTTAAGTCTTCAAAATACTATACATATTATCAGATAAATAAAAAACTTTATAAGAATTTTTGATATAAAATAAGTAAAAATTGATTTTTATAAAGTGATTTAATGTCGAATAGGTAGAACCATCAACATTTAAAATTATTAATGTTTGTATAATTTGTAATAGCATAGTAAACATGTGTAAAATAACAATATCCTTTGAAACATTATTAACCCTAACGACCTTTTTTTCTTCTCCATTTCTACCCACTCAACACACACTCCATTCATCACTAACTCACAGTAAAAAAATCTTTTTTACTAACCTCACGTGTTCCTTTTATCTCTCTCATTTGCTAGATCTCTCTAGTCTTCAACAAAGAAACCCAGAATCAAAACCACTCCATTAAAGATCTGGGTTTCTTTCCTGCTAAATATGTAGTTAGTGACTAAAGTTGTAATCTTTCCATTTGATTTTTCGATCGTGACCCGACCCTTTTCGTCGAAAAAAGCTACTTTTGTGTCTGTTTTTGTTGGTTTGCTCTGTTTCGTCTCGTGAAGCAAATGTAAGTTGGTAGTACACATTATTTTTCTTTTTTGGATTTTTACTCTCTTCAAGCTACAGTTTATAAATATATACATTTTTTTCAGTGATGTTTATTCTTTGCTTGGATGGTTTGTGAAAGTAGGTTATTCTTTGATATTTTGATCTTATAAAAAATGTAGGCTTAAGAGTTTAAAGATTCTTTCTTCTTTGTTTTGTCACATTCATTGAAGAGCAATAGTTGTTATACTCTACTTACTCTTTTCGGTTTCTTCTTATATAAATGGTATAAGATAGAGCTGAACTTTCTTTGCTGGTTAATATTTTTAGGCAAACTTCTCTGGAGCAAGCCACTGTATGTTCTTTGTCTTCAACCTGTGGTTCAATGTTTTCTTTTTCTTTGGCTGGTTTAATATGTTAATGTTCCTTGTTTAGTCTCTTCCTTGTTTTTCTTATTTGGTGGTTTTCTCTCAGTTCTTTTGGATTTTCAGTAGCTTGATTATGTGTTTGTCTGTATCTTGTTTGAAAGATTGGTCCTTTTAGAACAAATCTATGTCCTTATCTCTCTGAAAAGATGGTATGAATTAGATGATTAGTGTATTTTTAATTGAATATTTATGTGGTTTGACTAGTGAAGTCATAGTTTCTATTGATAGTGGTATTGGACTCAGGATGCTAACGCATTCATTTGATTTTTGATGCTGCTGTTGAATCCACAGAAGAAGTAAAGCCAGAGCTTCATTTGTGCGAGCCAATATGGATATCTGGTTGGTAATTTTTGCCGTTTCCGCACTTCTTGTCACTGTGACAGCGGAGGTTTACATCGTGACCATGGAAGGAGAGCCAATCATAAGTTACAAAGGTGGAGAAAATGGTTATGAAGCAACTGCTGTTGAATCTGATGAGAAGATTGATACATCAAGGTACTTACAGATAGTTTCTCTTCTCCAATTGCAGTAATACCAACATCTAGATAGGTAAAGAACTGTCTATACATTGCTTGCTCTGTTACTTCTTTCCAGTGAATTGGTGACATCGTATGCTCGTCACTTAGAGAGGAAGCACGATATGATTCTTGGAATGCTCTTTGAAGAAGGATCATACAAAAAGCTCTACAGCTACAAACACCTTATAAATGGATTTGCAGTTCATGTTTCTCCTGAGCAGGTAAAAAAACAGAATATTTTGAGATCATCTCTACCTATTCTCTTACACTTATACACTATATTTGGTTAGGCAGAAACACTACGTCGCACCCCTGGAGTCAAATCTGTAAACAAAGACTGGAAAGTGAGGAGACTCACCACACACACACCAGAGTTTCTGGGACTTCCAACAGATGTTTGGCCAACAGGTGGTGGTTGGGAAAGAGCAGGAGAAGATATAGTTATAGGTTTTGTTGACTCTGGGATTTATCCGCACCACCCCAGTTTTGCCTCTCACCATAGATTACCTTATGGCCCTCTTCCTCATTACAAAGGGAAATGTGAAGAAGATCCTCATACAAAGAAGAGCTTCTGCAACAGGAAGATTGTTGGAGCTCAACATTTCGCTGAAGCTGCTAAAGCGGCTGGTGCATTTAACCCAAATATAGACTATGCATCTCCAATGGATGGTGATGGGCATGGAAGGTTCGTCTCTATGTTCTTATAGTCTCATATTGCAGTTAGGATCCTTTCACTGTACTAAGAAAATCTGATTCTTATTTCTTACTACTCTTGTAGTCATACAGCAGCTATAGCAGCTGGGAATAACGGTATTCCATTGAGAATGCACGGTTATGAATTTGGAAATGCAAGTGGAATGGCTCCACGTGCAAGGTAGGTGGATAGATAGTCCAAAATGAAACTTTATTTTTCTTTTCCTTCATAGGCCAAAAAAGCTAGATTTTGTTCCAGGATTGCTGTTTACAAGGCTCTTTACCGGCTTTTTGGAGGCTTTGTTGCTGATGTAGTTGCTGCTATTGATCAGGTAAGAGTTAAAACATAGCACAATTTAGAAAGGAACATAGCTTACTTTCAATGTCGATTAGTAGTTAGGGTAAATGATTTAGCAGCTGATTTCTATGGACAATGCCTTAGTTGATATTAATTAGAGATGTTAATGAGCAGGCTGTTCATGATGGAGTTGATATCCTGAGCCTCTCTGTTGGTCCCAACAGTCCTCCAACAACTACCAAGACAACGTTCTTGAATCCATTTGATGCTACACTTCTTGGAGCCGTGAAAGCTGGTGTCTTCGTTGCTCAAGCTGCTGGAAACGGAGGCCCATTTCCAAAGACTTTGGTTTCTTATAGCCCTTGGATAATGACTGTCGCAGCTGCAATTGATGATCGTAGATACAAGAATCATCTCACCCTTGGAAATGGAAAAATACTGGCTGGAATGGGATTATCACGTAAGATAGTATAAAAATAATGTTATTTTACATTCCAAGTTTTATGCTTTGATGAATTTGTTATGCGTTCTTCTGCAGCATCAACTCGGCCTCACAGGATGTACACTTTGGTTTCTGCAAATGATGTTCTGCTTGACTCATCTGTGTCCAAGTATAACCCATCTGATTGCCAGAGACCAGAAGTCTTTAACAAGAAACTTGTTGAAGGAAAGATTCTTCTCTGTGGATATTCTTTCAACTTCGTTGTTGGTACAGCTTCCATCAAGAAAGTTGTTGAAACCGTGAAGCATCTAGGAGCTGCTGGCTTTGTTCTTGTTGTTGAAAACGTTTCTCCAGGAACTAAGTTTGATCCTGTTCCTTCTGCTGTTCCAGGAATCTTGATTACAGATGTGTCTAAGTCAATGGTAGTGAGAGTTTGGATGTTTTCACTTACTCTAATGTTCTCAAAATCTGAAACTCTGTATTATGCATACATAGGACTTGATTGATTACTACAACGTCAGCACAACAAGAGATTGGACAGGAAGAGTTAAAAGCTTTAAAGCAGAGGGAAGTATAGGAGATGGTTTAGCACCTGTTCTTCACAAATCATCACCTCAAGTGGCATTGTTCTCAGCAAGAGGACCCAATACAAAAGATTTCAGCTTTCAAGATGCTGATCTTCTTAAACCGGATATTCTTGCACCCGGTTATCTAATATGGGCTGCTTGGTGTCCAAATGGAACAGACGAGGCTAATTATGTTGGCAAGTACTGAACCTAACTCGTGAAGATTATTTTGAAACAAAACTAAAGTTTCTTACTCTTGAGCAGGTGAAGGATTTGCTTTGATATCAGGAACAAGCATGGCTGCACCACACATAGCTGGGATAGCTGCACTTGTGAAGCAGAAGCATCCTCAATGGAGTCCAGCTGCTATCAAATCAGCTTTGATGACAACCTCAAAAGTCATGGATAGAGCCGGAAGGCTTCTCCAGGCACAGCAGTATTCAGATACTGAAGCTGTAACGCTTGTTAAAGCCACTCCTTTTGACTACGGAAGCGGTCATGTCAATCCAAGTGCTGCTTTGGATCCTGGTCTTGTCTTTGATGCAGGTAATTGTTCCTCTGTTTTTTTTTTTCATCAATGATGTACAAAGATCTCTGATGGATATTCTCTTGTAGGTTATGAGGACTATCTAGGATTCTTGTGCACAACGCCAGGGATTGATGCACATGAGATAAGAAACTACACCAACACGCCTTGCAACTATGAGATGAAACATCCATCAAACTTCAATGCAGCATCTATCGCCATTTCTCACCTTGTGGGGACACAGACCGTTATAAGAAGAGTGACGAATGTGGCCGAGGTGGAAGAAACATACACAATAACAGCTAGGATGCAGCCTTCTATAGCCATTGAAGTGAACCCTCCAGCAATGACTCTTAGACCTGGCGCTTCTAGAAGTTTCTCTGTCACTCTGACAGTGAGATCGATTTCTGGAGTGTACAGCTTTGGAGAGGTGAAGTTGAAAGGTAGCAGAGGGCATAAAGTGAGGATTCCTGTGGTGGCTCTTGGACATAAGCGCTGATGAACAAATGTTGTTGTGTTTGTAATATTATTTTTTGTAATAAGAATGTAGTTCTAGAGAGTTCTGTCAGAGAAATGAAAATTGCTTAATAGCAATTTGTATAATTAATATAGAACTACACTTTTGGAGCCAGTGAAATAAAATCAAATGAAAACACTTCAAACACTTCTCAAAATCACAACAATATTATCTGCTCTTTAAACAACTTTGAAACGAGTTACATCTTCTAGTGAGGTTTATGCAGTATGGTTGTGTAGTTTGAGAAAAGGTCGATAAGTTTATCAAGAGTATCTGCATGGAACTTCCTTCCAAAGAGATAGCAAGGTCTTTTGATTCCATTCCACATGCATTGCGTCCATGTTACTACACCCTGTGTTTTCAGACACCAAAAAAAAGAGAGTACTATAATCTCGTCTAATGTTAAATTTATAGCTGATTATAAGTGGAGATTGATTGGTTTTAAATCTTTTACCGCTTTCTCACTTGTAACGTGTGAAACTGCGTCAATGGACTGCAAATGAATCATAAGGTAGTCAGTGAATATTTTTAAGAGACTAATCATTAGCAGTTTTAGTTTAGTGTTAATACCATGAGGTTCTTGAGTAACTCGTGTGTGATGTCTTCGGGCATGTATGTTTTTGGATGCCACTTTTTCTCAGACCAATCAACATATGTCAGAGTCCAGTTAGCAATGCCACCAGGATCAAGCATCTGATGTGAGAGATTTATTACACCAATGGATATATTATAGATAAATAAAATACAAAAGAATGGAACATTTTCTTTTTTAGCTAAAGAGTCGGAACATATTCTTACATGGAAGAGCGTTGGCAGGTAATGTTCATCCGCAATGCAGTACTTGTTACCCTCTACACCTGGCTGAAAAAAAAAAATAAGACGCTTCCTATTACTTTGGCTAATAACCACTACATATATATAATCGACAAAAGAAAGTAAGAAACATCTATTTTGAAGGTAGGGTCGTTACTCACCCCACAGTAGTCCCGGAATTTTGAGTAGTATAGACTGTCTGCCGCAGTTATAACTGCATGCTGACGCTTCATGGAAAACCACTACACAGATTGTTGAAAAACTCTCTATGAGTTAAAGGTGCTTCTCAAAATTTTGCAGATATAATGTGTAAAACTGATGATTTTAGTTAGTCCTGGGTGTACAGTTGGGGTTGTTTTTTTCCCGGTTTTTGATTGCTCTCACTGGTAACCACAAAAAGAATAGGAAAAATGGAATGAAAAAGGAATAAAATAAAAGAAAATTCATTCCTCTTCTAATTTCATAAGGAATAATTGTAGTCTTTTATTCCATAAATCTTAAGGAATGTTAAGGAATCATAGGTAACAAATATTCCTTGTAAATGGTGTAAATTGTAAAGAATGCTAAGGAATTAGTTATTTCCACACATTCCCTTGGTCACCATTTGGTGTATATTTGATACCTGAACCGTTCGAGTATTTATGATTTTTGATTCTTTTGGTTTGAATAATAAAATTGGAAATCAGCTGATACTCGAAAAGATTTTGAGTCCAATTCGATTTGTTTTTTAATAATTTTAAATAATTCAGATAAAATATCTTGTTTTGGATAAATAATTTAGAGTTTTTGAATAAAATATTTGTTAATTCAGATCGCTCAAAAAAAAAGCATAGTTATATTATCTCAGATATTTCGGCTAATAAATAAATATTCAAGTAATTCGTTTTTTCTGGTAATATACAAGTCTTTGTAATTTAGTGATCTTGCATGTATTTTGAGTACTTGAAACATAGTTATTACCTGTGAACCCTTTCTAAAATCTTCCTTTGGAATTTCGGGCAACATGTGATACGTATGCCTGCCGGTTCCATGTCGACCAGGATCGTAAAAGCTGAAGAGTAAGTGAAAATTATATATTAGTATAGAGATGCCGGATACAGTTCTGATATTACAACTTGAACAAATGACTTTACCAGTCAACATAGCTGACATTGATGTACATCATATAGTTGTACATGTATTCAAAACTTTGGAGTGGCACACAACTGCAATAGCAAGAAACACTTTCAAGTCGGTTACTTAGTGCAACCTCAGAATAATCAGTAAGAAGAGAAATAAAATTCAATGAGATTACCTATCAGAGAGTAAAACGAATTGCTGATTTCGAGGATCTCTAAGAGCACGGGCCAGCAAACGCTTCTCAGCGTCGATCATTGATATTGTACCCCAGACCACCTTCAGGAAACATATAGTAAAAAAATCAATGATTGATCAATTTATAGAGTTATTGTATCCTAGAAAACTTTTAGACTTATAACTATAATATTTTATTATTTATATAGTTATCAATTTGTAAATATTTATATTAAAAAGATGAGAATTGATTTTACGATATTATATATTCACTAATCTTACAGTTTTAAAATTTATCTATTATTAGATTATTTATATATATTGAAAATATGTATCATCGAACATAAATGTGTATTTAGATATATTTCAAGAAATTAACACAAATACTGAAATAAAAATAAAAGGTAGTGATGAATTTCATTAATTAAAAAAAGATTAAAAATTACCTTATTTTTTATGATTATATAAAATTTTATATATATTATATAATCTAATTATGAATTTGTAATTTTAACGAGACCATATATATACTTAAGATTTTGAGAAATTTTATTTTATTTTTATCAAATTATATTACATTTATATTGGTCCAAATTGAAATTAAATTTTTATTAATTTATTTTATTTATCAATTTATGAATTTTTAATTTATAAAGTATATTGTATATGATTCCTGGTACCACATGAAAATTAATACAAAAGCTAGAGGAGTTCATGATAAGTCATTCCAAACCAGAGAGAGATGACATGATATCCACAGATATAGACATCAGAGACAGACCTCATCACTTGGAATTTCACGGTTAACAAAGTAACGACTGGTGTGAATCGGCGTATCCTTTGATGCATGGATAAACACAGAGAACTTCCCTTCATGACCCTGTTAGGCCTCAAATAAACGCAGAGACACAAAATAACTGCAAGTGTTCGTAAGGCCTAAATGTGATGTATTATTCTAGACAAACACTACTTGAAAGAGTTCACTGTAATTCTTTTAAATTTTCTAGGATTTCAATTAAAAATAGTAATCGTCTCAAGATGATGACTCTCATTAGTCTATCTTGAATCAGATCCCACTTGTAGCTGATAATAGAACTTTTTTGATACGTAATTAGGATCAGCAAACAAACAAAACTCTAATACCAAATTAAATTTCATGATCATCATATCTAACTTTAAACTAATTGATAGTAACTGAATGAACCAAATAGTTTTCTATATTAGTGTTAGTCCTTTTAAACTTTTGACGTGAGATCTCAACACTTCCTACCATAAGTACTACTATAAGAAACCTAACACAATATGCAGGGAAGAGATTAGCTTACCCGGAAAAAGAGATCCCACAACTTTTCAAAAGGCAATGTACCCGGAGTTAAGAACATAAATGCAATCTTAGAAGTCTCTTTTATAATACGAGGGGAGTTTAAGACTTCCCTAATCACTACACGAGTTGTGATCTCGTCATAAGAAAACTCCGGCGAGGTTGGAATCCAATCAGTGAGCCCCTTACAACATTTAGACGAAAGTATATAACAAGCAGCTTTGCTGTGATGAGGGAACATGTAAGCACCAATTACAAACATTGTTATCAACGAAACCACTGCGATGATCCATACTGACTTCTCTGTACGGTGGCGAGAACCAGGCATATAACTTTTTCTGCCTAGACGCCACCCTCTAATTGCCTTCATCTCATAAACGAACTCAAACTCAAATCTGGAGGAATAATTTTCTAGAACCGGTTGAAACCTAAAGTTACATAGAAAAACAAAACATATTTTTGAATATCAAAACTATTCCATACAAACCAAAACACAAGGAAACGACAGAGATACGGAGAACAAGCAAAGACTAGACATGATGCAGTATTGAAAACTAATCCAGAATTATCCTTCAAACTTTTCCAAGCTTCCAAAAAAAATAATAATAATAATACAAATGCATCAAACCAGAATTGTGAAATCTCCAAATTGATACCTTATATACTTGATGAAGAGTCTTCTTGTGACCCAAGAGATGATGTAATAACAAGCGAGAATGAATAAAGATTATTCTACTGTTATAAAATATAAATTTTGTACTATTATGTATATTTATACTATTCTCTGTAGAACAAAAATGTTTCATATTTAGTAATTTTGTTTATTGCTCTTATTAACATTTATTGTGCTAGTCATAAACTAATAATTGATTGAACTTTGTAATATTATAATATACAATTTTTAATTGCATTTAATATGTATGAACTAAAAATAGATTTGTATCTCTTAAAGAAGTGAATAGTTTCAAAGCAACATATTATATTTACTCAAATATAGTATATAATATCATATTTAATGTTTTTCATAAATTTTAGGAATCTAACTGTAAATGAAAATACCAAAATCTAAATTAGAAAGTAGTCTCAAATACAATATATATTGACATTATGTAAGTAAACTGCAAAAACAATAGAGTAGAGTTCAACATTTTATATAGAAATACATACCTAGAATGAAATGCATTATGTTTAGTATAGATTATAGACATTGTAGATATTAAAGCTTATTAAATTTTTAATAAATTTGTATCTGTTTCCAAAATTTAATTCTAGTATATGCAAAAATCTGTGTTTCCACTAAAATAACAAATCTAAAGTGCATTTTATTAAAATGGAAATATATGGTTTGAAACTATAACTAACATTTAATCATTGTATTATTTATAATTAGTGTCATTACATTTTTATTTAGATTATTATGTATAATTACAGTTAATTTAGTTATACTAAAATTGGTCACACATTTAAATATCAAATCTTATGAAAAAATATTTTCCTAAGATCTAGTGAATTACAATGGAAGATTCAAAGAAATTATTCCCAAAATAAATAAATATCAATATATAACAAATCCTAAATTGGCTAAAATTGATCAATGGCTTATATAAGTGTTGTATTTTTAATGGATATTTGGATCCGTAATCCAAAAAGAGAGTAACAATTTTTATTTTGTTATCTTTTAAAAATATTAAATGTATAATTTATTTTTTGTAACTATATCTTGTAAAAAAAACTTATATTTCAATATAAAGACTCACATATGATCGTATTGTATAGTTTTAGGATTCATATTTTGGATTTAAGTAAATTAAAGATTTAAGAAATGGGCTAACTAACATATTAACTTCTTTAAAATAATTATTAAAATAAATATTAACCAATATATGTTAGATTTTTTTAAAACAGGTTAGTTCATTTCAATTTTAAAACATGAAAATAAACCAAAAACTGGGTGAGACAGTTTAAATACACAAAGTATCTTAGTTTGATTAATAAAAATTTACTTATGTAAAATTTTAGTTAAATTTTTAGAATATTATAATGGAAAAATTAATTCAATATATGAAAAATATTTTATATAGTAAAAATATAAAATATAATAAACCAATGAAATACAAATTAAATTTTCACTGATTTTTTTTTGTCAAACAGATTATACTAAAACTTAAAGAGAAAGGTTCATGGCCCCGGGCCTAAAAGGTAACTCACTGGGGTAAGAGTGAGAGAACCCCTTAGGGTTTGTTTAATCCAACAATCGGCTTGAAGGTTTTGCAGACAAGAGAGAAAAGAGAAAGATATATCGACGAAAACATAAGTTTTTGTGGATAACGTTAAGGATTCCAAATATCTCTTTACTATGCATGTCGTTGTTGATTGCTCTGATGAGCGTTGAGTTGTCAGAGAGCATCTTGATCCTTGAGAGACCGAGATTCACTGCTGCGATGAGTCCAAGTTGCAGAGCTAGAGCTTCCGCGATGATAGGAGAATTGACGAAAACTTGGGGTGTGGCTCCTTGCTTGATCGTTGAGTTCGTTGAATCCGAGATGATCCACGCTAATCCCACCTTGTTTGAATATTTGTCCCAAGCCGCATCTGATCGACAGATTGGGATCTGGATCCTTGCATGTTGGTGATCTTGTCTTGTGTTTTTTCCAGCTAACGGTTTAGCCCTTGATTCTTTAGTCAATGAGCGAAGTTCCATTCTCTTGTTAGGCGTAATACTTTTGCTATGACTTCCTCTTGTGTTAGGTGTTAGTTTTCAAATATCAGTTTATTTCATGCTGTCTAGAGGGCCCGACAAATCCATGGAAGTATGCTACCTGTGATTCCAGAGGGTGGTACAAATATGCTCTTTCTAAAGGCTACCATAGCGTCTTTGAAATCTATTGGTGTAGCTAACTACTTTGTGTAAAAGTATCTTCTTCCAAACATATTTAGCAAAAGGATACTCAAAGAAAAAATGCATTGTTGATTCCTTTTCCTTACATCTCACACAAAGACCTTGATCTTGGATTCATCTTCTTTGTAGGTTCTCTCCTAAAGGGAGGACTCTTTGGATGATGGACCAAATGAGAACTTTCATTTTTTGAGAGCAGTCACTGGACCAGACGTCTCGTACCCAATCTAAAGACTCAGACAATGGGGTTTGATTTATACCTCTATTCATTGACGCTATGGAGTAGCCTGGCTTCGTTGAGTAGACCTCTGAACTGGTTGGCTTCCAAATGAAAATATCCTCTGCTCCTGCTTTGCTCGGTTTGAGGCAAAGGACATGATCTGATAAGTGAGGTAGGATTTCTTTCACTTTCTTGGTGTTCCGTTGCATATCATCCGTTAGGAGGTCTACTATTGTTAAGTCTAGCTCTGCTTCTAGTATGGGTCCAAATGGTTTTATCTGACCGTTAGAGATATCCATGAGTCTTTTCATACTCTAGTTGTCTGTCCGTTACTGATAGCTTTTCCTAGATGCTCTTTCACAAGGTCTCTTCAGTGTAGGATGCTTCTCCATCCGTGTGAGCATGTAGTTGATGTTTCTGTGTTTAGAAAAGTTGTTTAGGACAGTATTTTCACAATAGAATTCTTGCTAGTATACTTCCGGGGTTTGTTAGGATTCTCTATGCTTGCTTAGCTAGAAGTGCTTGGTTGAACAATTGTATATCTCTAAAGCCTAGATCTCCTTCCGCCTTAGGTTTTGACATCTTGTCCCACGACACCCTAACACATTTTCTTCTGTTCATCAGAGTCGTCCCACCCAGAACCGTGTTAGTACTGACTAGATATGTTTACATAAATTTACGGGCAATTTAAAGCAGGACATCGAGTAGGTTGGGATCGCAGTGAACTCCGATTTAAGCATTGTGAGTTTACCAGCTTTCGATAGGAATCTGGTGGAGCGAGTTGATACTCTCTGCCTGATCTTCAACGAGAGAATACAACATTAATTTATAGAAATATTAGGATTTTCGCAAAAATAAAGGAGCACTACTATCACTGCCTTCATGAATCACAAAATTGCTAAACCTAGTCTTTGCTGAAAACAACAAGTTACGTTTTTATTTTTTTGACTGCACTAATTTAACACTTGTCTGGAGACAATAACAGCCATTTTTTCCATTTAGTAATGTTTTATAACGCCAATAGTTTTGTGAGCAAGTGATAATTTTATTCTTTTGATTAGTATAATCCAATATTTTGAGTGTAGGATTAGTTGGGTCTTGTGTGATTGAAATAATGAAGTTTGAAGGTCTAACTCGTGTTGAAAAAGCATAAAGGTAATTAAATTAGTTTTATAAGATAATCGATTTGTCTAATAGTACAATTACAACAGATGATGAAGTCTCTAGCTAGCATATCATCTTTTCTCATGATGACCTCTAGTTTCTGTATAGTCTCAGTTTCCCACTTAATGTCTCACTTATAGCCATTAATCTGTAATCCCCTTAGTATTAATAGAGGAGCAATTAAAAAAAACAACTTTTAAAGAGTAGAATTATTACCATGTTGCCATTTTGTATAGGTGTCTTCCTCACAATACACCTCAGCCTTCCTATACATTAATCCTTAAATTACTAGATTATTTACATCAATTGCCATTGGTATGTCACAAATTTACAGCATGATTTTTCATTACATTTTGACTATAATTACTGATTTTTGTTCTTGATGACCTAATCTATGGAACGTAGTGGTAACTGAAACCAATTAATGATTGATAGCTAACTATTTCTATAATTACGACTATGACTTATTCAAAATGTAAATGTTAATGTGTCTCGCTCTCTTTCTAAAATGTTAACGTTTTTTTGTTTAAATTTTTACAATACGAAAATGCAATTAATATTCCACCATCTAGAAGTCTTTTGGTTCTGGTCCACAATTTGTATTCTATAATAAAAAATAAAAAAATCAATATTAAAATGCTAGATCAGTGGTTTACATCTTAATTTAATTTACCGGTTTTCTCAATTGAGAGTAATGTATATAGTATTTTCGGGATTTTAGAAGATCATAATTTTATTGAATTAAACATTCAGGAAGCATATTATTGGATTACACCACACAAATACTTAAACACGTAACTGTTCATTTTATTGAATTAAACATTCAGGAAGCGCAGGTCTTATCCTAGCAGTATTGGCAAATTAATTGGATGGTAATATTTAATACTTATTGTATAAAATAATATTTCAACCCTATATATACTTTATCTATAATAACACATTTTTGTATTTTTTTGCAAGGTCGCTTCAAGAAGCTTACTAACATTGATGGATTTTCAAAAGTTGTTTTTGAACCAAACGGTGTTCCAGAAATCGATGCTTTCAAGAAGAGGTATTATATTTAATTTCTATGCCTTTCTTAATTAAATTTGTAAATAGTTATACTACTAACCTTTGTTTGTTCTCTTTATAGGATTGCAGACAATGGAGTTTAATTTCTATAAGTGGCGATTCTTTTTTTTAATGTTTTTTTAATTTTTTTGCGCTCCTTTTCTGCTTTATTATTAATAGTACTTTAATGTCTTATTTATGTTTTTAAAAATATTATTCAGCATTTATTTTATGTCAACAATTATGTCTTATAAGTTTCAAATGAATGACCCATTTCAAACTTGAGATATATTTTTATATTTTAAAACAAATACAAATTCATAAAGTAATCTTATTTTAATCCAATATGTCGATCCTCAACTTTTCAACATAAGACATGATATTTGTTATTTGTATCCTCTAATGCATATATTCGTGTTATCATTGTCTCACTTTTATCATATTTTACATATTCATACTATACATGTATATTAACAATTTAAAAAATATTACGTACGTAAAATAATTTATTAATTTTTTCACCCCGCGCAAGGCGCGGGTCATATCCTAGTTATAATAATATACTAGAACCTTATGTATTTATCCACTAGCATACCCTCCATATCAATTTTTCTCATTTCGTTCTTATCTCTCGCAACCAAGTTGTTACAACTCTCATTATTTCAAAACTATATATATATTTTCTATATTTTTTATTTGTTTTATGCAACCTTGGATATAGTCAAAAAGTGTACAACTTTTGAATTTGTAGTTTCTTGTAAATTTTGGTACATTGGAACTACTTCTTCTTCATGTTCAATAATTGATTTTGGGTTTTTGACACCGCCGCAGAGACGAAGCAGATGAAGAGTGGATTTCTTGTGAATGTTGTAATCAGAGACATTGCAGCTATCTTCTAGTTGTTTTTCTGCAAAACTCAACCGTTGCTGGTACATTGAGATTCATTCATTTTCTTGAATTTTTGCCTTGGTACTGTGGATGGTGTTAGAGGATACAACTTCGAGGAATACTGTCATCCCTGTCAATGTTTTCACAAAGATTTGAAATAGTTATTCGATCCTCTTTCCCCTTTTTATAGGTCTATCATATATACTATCGACATTATGGCCACCATCAATGCATTGACACATGAAACTCTGAAGTCTATCAATTTCCAACTTTGATAAAGTATTAATATTTTATGCGGATCACACTTTTGATATTGCACCTTTTCATTTCCTCTTCTTGACTGTGATGGCGAAGGGCTAGCATTTGTTCAGCAGTTGAAGCATCTTTGCTGAGAAGAATCAATTCATCTATGGTATATTAAGTTTTTTTTTCTGGTCAAATCTATGGTACATTAAGTTATGATGATAAAAGAAATCAATAAATAGACACAAATTCTTCCTCGCTCACCTTTCACCTGCTAGCATATTCTTCATATCTCTTCTTATCATTTCGTTCTTCTGAAATCTCTCTCAACCAAGTTGTCACAACTCTCATTATTTCAAGATTATATATATATATATATATATATATATTTTTCTCTTCTTTTCATTTATTTTATGTAATCTTAGATATGGTCAAAAAGTGATTTCTTTTATTTTGCATTTTCTTGTAAATTTTCGATACATTGTTTTACAAATATGTAAGAAAATCACCGTGAAATTGGTGTTGAATCAAACAAAATAAGTTTCATAATATATTTTCCAATTTTTTCATTTGTTTTCTTTTGTGTATAAGATGTTGAATGTGTATGAGTTATGGTCCTGGAAGATCTATGGTGGAACTCTTTTAGTTAAAAAAAATTAAAATCATAACTAGTTATTTAGTGAAATCATCTATAAAAATAAATGTAGATTGCAGAAAAGATCAGCAGAAGGCATAGGTGTTGATACTATCAAATTATTAATCATTTAACTTCTTAATTACTCCCAACTAGCAAATCAAATGGGACCAACCTTGGCTGTATCAAGAAGGTGGCGTTTTCGAAACTTCAAAGATCCTAAAGAAGATCATGCGTTATGTAAAATACTCGCTTAAACCAAAAGGTATATTATTCTAACTAATAAAAATGTACCAAACGGTCGATTACCTAAAAGCAACACTTTTGATTATGCATAAAAGATAGGCATGTACAATCCGGATATCGGTTCGGTTTCAAGTTTTTTTTTAGGTATTTCAGTTTATAAAAAGTAGGAACCATATTAATACCATATCTATTTTGATTTGTTTCGGTTTGTATACCTTCGGTCTTCGGTTTATTCGATTTTATACCAAAAAACCATATATATATTTTTATATTTTATAATATTTTGTGAAATTTATTTTATATGACTAGATCTCGGCTTTAAGATAGTAACATGCAGCTATTTTGGTTAGTAAATAGACTAACTTTTATTTTTTTCTTTTACTATTTTAATAATTAATAAACATATTCAGCTAATAATATTGATAATTTTTATAGAATAAAAATAAAAAAAATTACTAATCTATAATATTATTATTTAACTAAATATTAGCACACATATTTGAAAACAAACAGTAAAAAATATGTTCTGTTTAATTTAATAAAAATGAAAAATAACTTTTAACTTGAAAAAATATTAAATTATTATGATCATCATTTCAAGTATGAAGATCATATCAATAAAATAAATTATATATATTACTAATTATATTATGTAATTTACATATAGTTATACTATTATATTTTAATTGATCGGTTTATTCAGTTTATACGGTTTGATCGGTTTATATACTAAATCATATTCATGTTCTTCTAGTTGACAGTTCAAATAAAAAATCAAATATGAAATAAGTCATAACTTATGTTTAATAAGATAGACTATAATGGTTGCTCAAAAAAAGATAGATTATAATGAAAATTGACTGTTTTAAAATTAAGCATTTGACTTGTATTGTAAATGCTTCAGTTTTTGTATTGTAAATCATGTATGCCGGTCTAGACAATAGCTGGATAAAACATTCCTATTGGTCTAGTTTTTGTATTGTAGATGCTTCAGATCTATATATTTCAGAGCCGGCCTTGGCTTAGGATGCATTTTGTATAAAACCACCATCTTCTAGTATCTTTATCTGCTTAATACAAAATATGTTTTGAACAAAGAAAAATACAAAATGTTTCTTTTTGTTAATTCATATCCTTAAATCTCATCAACCAAATGAAGAATCTGTTTTTTTTTGTTAATTCATATCCTTAATTCTCATCAATCAAATGAAGAATCATATTTTTGGCATGATTTGTTCTTTACTTTAAGAACTAAGCCAGAAGAAAAGACTTCTTCTAATGGTAAGACTATAAGATCCATGCTCAAGCTAGTATGGCAACTAAGCTTGTCTACATATTCAATAAGAGACTAAGAGAATTGAAAGATAGAAGTACTCTAGGATTATTATCGCAAACATAGAGAAAACACAAGGATCACTAGCATTTGTCTTAATGAATCACACAGTTGCTAAATCTAGCTGAAAACAATAAAACATTTTTTTTTATTTTCTCGACCGCACTAGTTGAAGGGGAAAGGTTACTTGAATAGATGGATGCATCTGAGATTCTAAGCTATTCAGTCACGTCTCCATCAAGCAGCCCCCACATGGTGGTGATGGTGGTGGCCGTGGTGGTGGTGATGGTGATGATGCCTGTGGCTACAATATGCCTTGGCATAACTCCTGCAACAGCTTTTACCGATGTGATGCTTCTCTTTTACCTTACATTTAGATCCACAAGCCTCAGGAGTCTTCACTTTGCAACACGTCTCTACCTTCTTCAAGTCAGATAACACCAGCTCAGTAGGATTTGTGCAACAGCTTTGGCTAGAAAGCTTCACCATCTCTCGCACTTTGCTACCACTCTCCACCACATTTACCAAACTAGACGACCCTTCTTGCTTCAAACCAGTTCCACAGCAGATTTGTGTCACTTCCTTGTTGCTTCCGCAGCATCCTGAGGCCAGAGTTATTTCATCGTCACAGCAATCAGACTTGCATTCTCCTTGGTTCTTCACCTGCAAGCCCTTCTCAAGATCACATTTCTCTCTCACTTCTCCTTCTGTGTTCTCACAACAAACCAACTTGAGATCATAAATTACACCAGGTTCACTCTCCAGACAATCCTTCTCATGGCAGCAATCAGAACCGTCTGTCCCTTCCTCACATGCCAGAGTTATCTCTCCGGTTTGCTTTTCATCACCACAGCAAACAGACGTGCATTGTCCTTCACTCTTTACCTCAAGATCAAATTGCTCTTTCAATTCTTCTCCTTCTATGCTACCACAGCAAGCTAACTTGAGATCACAACTTACACCAGCTTCAATGTCTAGACTTGTCTTCTCATGGCAGCTTTGCTTCACTGTGGTCTTGCTCTCGCAGCTACCCAACCAGCAATCAAGACTGCCTGTCTCTTCCTCAGAAGCCAGAGTTATCTCCTCGGTTTGTTTCACTGTCTCCTTAATCAGCACATCCTTCTCCAGATAAGATGATTCCATAGCCTTCTCTTTAGTTCCACAACAGCTTGTTTTGCAGTCTTCACCAGCATTTTTCTTCAGACCTTTCTCCAAATCAATTACCTCCTCCCCAAGAATCTGCATCTCTACATTTTTCTCTTTATCCTTGGTACAACAACCTGAACCACCTTTCAGTTTCATGTCATGGTCGACATGAGTAGACTTCTTGCATGAGCTCGTTGAAGCCATATCTCCATCTGGTTTCTTAGTCTTCTCACCGCAACAGCTATCTTTCACAAGCACTTTTACATTGTCTTGCTTCTTATCACTACAACAACCACCAGAGTGACCATGATCAGAACTGGACTTACTACTTGGTTTCTTCATCACCACCTTCTCTTGAGTTTTCTTATCACCACAACAACCACCAGAGTGACCATGGTCAGAACTGGACTTACTACTTGGTTTCTTCATCACCACCTTCTCTTGAGCTTTCTTATCACTACAGCAACCACCAGAGTGACCATGGTCAGAACTGGACTTACCAATTTGTTTCTTCATCACCTTCTCTTGAGCTTTCTTATCACCACAACATCCTGAGTTGCATTGACTCTGTGACAACAAGCCTGCTTCCAAGTCCAGCTCTCCATCCGCCTCTCCTTCAAGTTTCTTACCATTCAACACAGAAGACCTGTAACACTTCTTGTTCTTGCCCTTGTCCTTCTCACGCAGCAACAACATGCTGTTGAGAATCACCAGCAGACATGTTCCTACATCAACCAGAACCGCAGCCCAAATCAAAGGATGACCACAAATTGCCAAAATCAGTATTCCTACTTTGAAAATGATGGATAGAAACACGTTTTGAACAACTTTGCTTCGAGCACTTCTCGCTAGCTTTATCGCCTGTGGTATCCTTCTGATATCATTTGACATCAGAATGATATGACCAGTCTGTGTTGCAAGTGCAGATCCAGAGATCCCCATGGAGATACCAATATCAGCTGTAGCTAAAGCTGGTGCATCATTCACACCATCTCCTACCATTGCAGTTGGTCCTTCTTTCTTGAACTCTTGTATTATTCTGGATTTGTCTTCTGGAAGTAGTTCTCCATGTACAACATCAAGAGCATTCCCAAGCTGTTTCATTAAAAAAAAGTACATGTCAAGGTTTATATAATCACTTTATAAAGAGATCTTTTTTAGCCTCCTCACCTTTTCTTGAGCATGCATTGCTGCATCTTGATTATCTCCCGTTAGCATTGCGGTTTTGATTCCAAGATCTTTTAGTTCATTCATTGCTTGAAGGACACCTGATCTACAAGCATCAGAGAGATTGAAAACTCCAGCTAGTCTTTCACCTACATAGATGTATCCAACAGTCTTTCCTCCTTTGGTATCAACTTCAATCTCTGGAACTGTAAAGAAGCAACGCTCAAGTGAATTAGTCTCAACAAAACCTGAAAAACATATTACGTGACCAATGTTTTGAACCTTTTTATTACCTGTTGAACACTTAGCTCTAGAAGCAATCCTTTTGTTCCCAATGTAGACATCGTTCCCATCAATCTTCCCATAGATTCCTTCACCAGGAAAGTTCTGGTAATCCTCAACTTCTTCCGTCCTAGGCTCAACATCAACAGATTTTGCATAGTCCACAATTGTTGCTGCCATTGGATGACTTGACTTGCTTTCAACACTTGATACCCTGAAACATTATATACCACAAAACATGTGTCATAAGTTATCTCATTAAACTAGTTTTGGGGTCAGATACAAGTTTGTTTTATTACCAGTAAAGCAAGGTGCGTAGGCTTATGTCTCTATGAAGTGACTTGAAATCAACAACAATGAACTCTCCTCTGGTAATAGTCCCAGTTTTGTCGAAGGCAGTGATCTTGATCTTTGAGAGAATGTCAAGATAATCAGCACTTTTGATCAGAAGCCCTGAAGTAGCTGCTTTAGTAAGTGCACAGAAAGTTGCAACTGGTGTAGAGAGGATAAGACCACATGGACAAGCACTCACTAACACAACTAGTGCTAAGTGGAACCAATGGTTGAGGTTGTGAACTTTCATTATGGCCGGGACAGCCGCAATGCAACCTGATACTAAGATGATTGCTGAAACAAACAAGAATATAAAGTTACACAAAGCAAGAACATAAAGACAAAACAATTTTTTGGATATGTTTTCTCCAAACCTGGTGTATAGTACTTAGAACATTGGTCTATTAGCCTCTGAGATTTGGTCTTACTGCTCTGAGCTTCTTCTACGAGCTTAGCCATCTTGGTAACCACACAGTCACTGGCTAAAGCAGTTGTTTTCACACTTATATAACCTGCAAAAACACAGTGGAGAAAGATCTAAGAGTAAAAGATACAAATATAAGGTCAGAGGAGCATAAAAGCTTTTGTAGTTAAGAGGGTAAAGTTACCGTTTAGATTGATGGTTCCAGCCCAAACCGTAGAATCTTTCTGTTTAGGAACAGGGAATGCTTCTCCGGTTAAGGTTTTCTCGTCTACTTCACAGTTTCCATCAACCACAATTCCATCAATTGGTATGGTTTCACCAGCTTTAACAGCTAAAATTGTGTTAACCATAACATCATCTACTTCAACTTCTTCTCCAGTCTCTGCTATTATTGCCTTCTGGGGAGCTAAGCTCATTAGAGACTGCATTACCGCATTCGCCTGAGAGATTACAAATGCCAGGACAACTTCAGCTTTAGATCATCCTTACAAGAAAATCAAGAAACCTAACTACTGTTTAGTAACATAATAAATGATCAGTTAACAAACCTTGTAGCTAGCTCTTGTTTCAAGCCATTCAGCTATGGTGAATAAGAAGACAACTGCTGCTGCCTCCATGTAATCTTGCATTGCAAGTGTTGCAGCCACTGTTTGATAAAAGAAGGTTGACTGTTAGTCTATATTACATTTCCCAAACGAACAAACAAAATCAAGTTTCCACAAAAGATTTTACTTTGAATTCACAAAAGCTTGGTTAATACTGTATGGTTATTCTTTTTTAACCGGGTCTCCTATACCGAGATTCCAGCTAAAAGTAACTCCATGATCAGTCAATGACTAAGTCAACTTTAATATCAGTTCGAAGTTCTTAAATAGTTTCTTCACCATAGATGATATTTTAATTAATTATTTATTCCTTTTATGTTTTTCCTTGTGACAAGTTCAAACTTAAAAGTACTTTTTTCTATTTTTAGTCGTAGAAGATAGACTTATTCTTGGGTTCACCCCTAGAGTGAACCTAGAGGTTCAGGTTCACCCAACCAATAGGAATCACTCAGCTCACAATTGATATCTTTTAAAAAAGGAAACAAAATATTATCAAGTTATATTATGTTTTTAAAATAAAAAATGTTAAAAATAAATAAAAATAGTAATATATGCAAAAAAGTTTAATTTTTTTAACTAAGTCATCAAAACACTAAACTTTAAACTCGAAACTAAAAATAATAAACACTAAATTTTAAAAATACCAAATCCTTAATCCTAAAAAGAGTTTAGGGGTTAAAATTAAGAGTCTAGTATTTTTAAGATTTATTGTTTTAGTGTTTTGTATTTTTGATTTAAAATTTAGGATTACCCAAGGGTTTATGATTTATCCAAGGGTTTAGGGTTTATGATTTAGGGTTTAATATTTCGATAATGGCGTTGAAATATCTAATTTTTTTTTGCATATACTAGAGTTTAGGGTTTAGAGTTTAAGATTATCCAATGGTTTAGCGTATATCCAAGGGTTTAGGGTATACTCAAGGGTTTAGGGTTTATGATTTAGGGTTTTTTTTATGATGTTAAAAATATTTTTTTTATAAATCATTTTTGTAACTACTATTATTTTTATTTGTTTTTATTTTATTTATTTTAAAAACATAATATAAATTGACAATATTTTATTTTCTTTTTTAAAAGATATCAATTGTAAAATGAGTGATTCCTATTGGTTGGATGAACCTCTAGGTTCATTCTAGGGGTGAACCCAAGAATAACTCAGATAGATAAGCCAATTGGAAAAGAAAAAAAAACACTTTACATTTTTCCTTCTTTGGCACGTAATTGCAACTTTTATCAAATAAATTAAAATTTTATAAAAATGAACAAGTAACAGTCTAACAGATCAACAATCAAACGCATCATATATATTCGTAAAACAATAAACCAAAATAATGATATTTTAAAATATATATATACATATATATATATATATATATATAATGTTAAATTGAATTTAAAGAACCAGAACAACTCAAAGATTGTTTTATGAAAAGTGTCAAATAAAACTTTGTTAAAAACAACTATTTCTATGCTAGCCTCGATCCTTTTAGATGCATTTTTTTGTGTTTTAGTTGTGTACATATGTTGTTCAAAAAAAAAAATGTTGTGTACATACAATGATATTCTTAAACTACATTTTTTTTTGTATAAATCCTTCGGTTTTCCACTAAAATCTATCAAATGAAATCACCTATTTTTGGTTGCGTTTACATTTTGTAAAATATTTTCGAAAACATCAAAACTATTATTAAAAAAAACAGAAAAACTATTCTTACATTTTTACATCTAAAAAAATATTTTATGCTTAGAATGTAAGTTTTTCTTTCATGTAGAAATACTAATGTATATAGAATATATTACTTATTTATCAGATAAGTCCGGATCGGACTTAATGAACGAAAATTAAATGTATATTTTTGTAAAAAGAAATATGAGAAAGACGTATCTTTTTCTCCATATGTTCAATAAGGCTTTAATTATTGCATTATCTACCACACTAACTTTCCGAGTTTTATCACATGTTCACTATATCCAAAGAACTTTTTGATATTTTCTATAACCTATTTTGCAAAATTTACTTTAGATACAGTTCAAATATAAAATACTTTAGTTTACTTCTGTAACTTAAAACTATATTTTAACTATACAATAGAAATATTAAAATACGACAATATTACTGGAGTAGTGTTTCTATACAGTAAATTGATGTTTTTATATTTCCCATATGTATTATTATAAAATAATATTAAGAGTAACGGAAAACTTTTCTAAAAGGTTTGGTGGAGTGCTGCGTTTGCAGGAAAGCAGTTTATATAATTTCCAAAAGTATATATCCAAAAAGGTCAAATTCAAAGTAAAAAGACTCCCAAGTTTTAAGAAAACTATAGATATATACATATTATTGATATTAATATAGTGCTGGACAATCGAATTGTAAATCTATAGTTTTTCTCAAATAGTATGACAACATATTAACTACGGCGAACAATTAAACTAACGAATCCCTGTCTTAAAAACTATTATGGTTACACGTCTTGTGATTAAAAAGGAATTTGATAAAAATGAAAAGTAGTATTACCGGTTATAATGATCAGGATGTTGATGTCGACCCTGCAATTTCCTATAGAAGCAACGGCTTTGGCAAGTATTGGATAAATACCGGCGGCCACGGCTGCGACAGCGATCCAACCAGCAGGTGCGTATAAAAATTTGAAGAAGGAGAGGAGGAGGAGTATGCCGGAAGCCATCGCGAAAGGGCTTGGCCATTTATTCTTGAAGCTGGTCTTCCCGTCTACTTTCACGTTTGCTTCTAACCTAGCATGGTTCAGTGCCTTAACTGCACCAAAATTTTGTTTGGAACATAATATCATTAAACAACCAACATCTAAAAGAAAACTGTTTAAAATGATACTTTTGTGAGTGAATATAATTTCAAGTCTAGTATACATGGAATTTGTTTTCTATTACAAAAATTATAAAATATAGTTACGTAACGAGTATGATCCACTACCAATAAAATATTCTCATACAAAGATTTGGTAAATATCTCGACAGGCTTTTTCTGAAACAAAAATTTCTGCATATGGCTTTGGAAAATCAAATCTTTTAATGATGTCAGTTTTATACATTGTTATAATATACACGTGACATGTGGTATGTATGAGTGAATTTATGTATAATATGAAAATATTATTTAGTTTACACTACGCACAAAATTGTATAAAAGCTATAATTTTCAAGTTGTTAGTTTTAAAACACCGTGTGGAATTAAAATTAGATGAATGAAACTCAAAATGTTAAGTTAGAATAATTGTACGTACTTTTGGGGAAGTTGTCTAACTCCAAATAGTATTTAGGATTTTCTGTTAGCCTAAATAAAAACAGGAAATTGTGAATATATTTTGATAGCTAAACTACTTTTGAGTAACAGGTTGTCCTTTCTAATTATTGGAAAAATAAAACTATTAATCCTTTTTCTTTTTTACCCTTTGGCTTTTTACAAACAAAAACTTGGACTGGTTACTTGCTAGTTTGTGTTTCAAAAAAAAAGGGTTACTTGTTAGTTTTAGGTTATATTTATAGTTACTATTAAACTTGATTTACAAATAAGCTATTATATTTCATAAAATGAAGCTTTTTTCAAAACAAAACAACTCATTATATATCAATCCCTCTGTTTCAAAATAATACATATTTTAGATTTTTCACATTTTTAATAAAGTATATTAGTAAAACTTAATTTTAAATGCATAGTTTTTTGTAACTTTATACTTCCTATATTTTCAAACTAATAGGATTTTAGAAAATGTAATTAATATTTTTAAACTTTAAAATTTTTCATTATTAATTGACAAATTGCTTTAAAAATACAAAATGTATATTTTAAAAACTGAGGGAGCAAGTAATAAGAAATAACCAATAAAATACCTTAGAAGTTTATTTAGTTAGATATTGATTGATAGTCAATATCTGCAAATAAACCAAGATAATCGGGCATCTAGTTGTTTTTTAATAGGATTGGTAAAAACTTCAAAATAATGAGTTCCCTAGTTTTTAGGATAAGTTCCCCTAAAATCTTGAATAAGCAAAATAAATCTTGAATAGGTAAACTCTTAATAAATGTTTTGGAAAGGCAAATTATGCTTTTGCGATAGAATTGTTGAATAACATAAGAAAATAAATCAAAAGTGGCGTTTGCGTATCAAACCACACACGCGAAACCAACTTTAGACGCAGAAAACAAAGTGATCTTTTCGTGTTAAGTGACTTATTTATGCTTATTAATTTTGTAAAATAAAAAGAAAAATATATTAAGAGCCAAAAACGATTATTTTCATGATTTACCAATTTGGGACGGAGAGATGAGGAGGCTGTCGTGGACTACGATCACCGTTCTCGTCGGAACGATAACGGAATATTCCTTAATGCCGTCGAGAGACTTGAGAATATTCACGATCAGAGGAACTTCGGACGGACAACAGATTCCCAAAACATCGAAGTAACTCTTCTGCCACTTCTGCTTTGTCTTTTTGTTTTCTTCTTTGTTCTTGTCCTCGTTCTGTAACGCCATTGCTGTATTACAAATTCTAAAACAATTATTTATGTTTGTAAAAGAACAAAAAACATGGCCAAAAGAGAGTATTTATGGGTTTATAGCTAGTTTCCACTCTTTTTAGGAGGAAAAGAAAGAAGAAAACAAGAAACTTTATAGCGAGGATGCATAATTGCACATAACGTGTTGATTAAAGTGTTATTTCTATATCAATATTGTTATCACTTTATAGAAAAGGTGGAAAATGAAAGTCGAGATCAAGCGGAAAAAGATGAAACTCTCGTTACTTTGTTCGTACGTATTATACTAAGAATTTTACATCAAAAGGATGAATCGAGACGAATCAGATTTCAGATGTCATGAAACTGATGTGATGAATTAAGATGAGAAAGAATATTACCGGAGAAGGGACGAGGGCTAGTAGCAAAGAGAGAAGAGCCGAAGAAGAAGAAGGTATAGAGATGGGGTGAGAGAGGGTACCAGAACGTAGATACGGTAGTTGTTTATATAGGTAGATATGTAAGAATGTAGATGGAATCTCATTGGTTGATTTTCTTTTTTCTTTTTAAAATTATAAGATTTCTTATTAATTAAAATATCTTTATTCTGTACTTTATATGAATTCATTTGACCAATAAAAATAACTTTGATCAGGTTTTAATGATCTAGAATTAATGGGTTCTTTAGGTAGTACTAACAGTAAATAAATTATTTTTTTTCCGAAATTACCGATAAAATTCAAAAATACCTCAGGGAAATCTTCTTCTTTTTTAACAAACCGCGGTGTTTTAAGAGCTTAATAATCGGTACAAAATGATTTAAGAATCATCACTCAATACTTAAGATCATGTTCGTTTTTTTGATAAAAAATAACTCCCTGTTCTATATTTGTGGGATTTTGGATTTTTGTTTTCAAAAATGTGCATGATATTTATAATATCCCTACCATGTAAATATCGTAAGCTGTTCTTAATTTTTTTATTCCTATATATACTCCGTCCTAAATGATAGGACAGTTTCTGTTTTTTCTTTGACGGATAGCCAAGTTTCTGTTTTCAATATATTTTTTTTTTTTTTGTCTAAGTTTTCAATATAGTTTCGTTCTGTTTATAATAATTTTAAGTATTGACAATTATATTTTTATTTCTAAATCGTTTAATAATTTTTACTATTGAAATCTATATTACTAAAACAAAGTATCTTTTGGTACTTTTTTCTTTACAGATTTGTACTTGCTTTTATTTACAGATTTATATTTTCTTTTATTTACAGATTTAACCACTATATTTAGAAAAATAAATACTTCATTTTTATATTTTTTACACATTCTGACACATCATTTAAAATTAATCTATATTATTAAAAATGAAATAACTTTTGGTAATTTTTTACAGATTTAAATTTCTCTTCATTTAAATATTTAATCACTGCATTTAAATAAATTAAATATTTTTTTATACTTTTTTTTACAGATTCTATCACATCATTTAAAATCAATTAAAATAAATTATTACAATTCCAAAGCTAAAATAGATGGCTCATTTAACATTATAAGGAAATTAATTCTTTTCAAATTTGAACTGATAAAATTTCAATATTCTAAGTCATAAGTAAAAATCATTCTTAATCACAAAATCACCTTTTGTGTGCATATGACTTTGTTTTGTAATTCCTAATACCATTAACGAAGATCATTAGATAATTGATTAGAGTGTTGTCAAAACAATTACACATAATATTATTATCCATGTTATGCACAAATTTTTAATATTTAAAATTAGATGATAATTATGTGTTACAAATACTAATATCAGTATTTTTAAATATAAAATTTATGATCATAAATTTATAAAAGGTTGAAATTTTATGTTTGGTTCAAGAAATAATTTTAATTCAAATTATTATTTTAGAAAATTTTCATGTTTACTATTTTGTTTGTATCATTATTCATGTTTACCACCATTAAAGAAATATTAGGTGTTTGTCCATGATTTCGCAGAGAATAATATTACATGAAAATATGTATTTTGTTTATAATATTATATTTATTGAATAATAATTAGAATTATTAAAATTTAACTTTTAACTTCATAGTTTAATAATCAAAAATTTTAAATTTATTTTTTTGGAAGAACTCTGAGATTTAAGATAATTAAACAATATAAATCTAAGTCACTAAAAGTTTTTTTACATGAAATCAATATTATACTTGGTTTAGGTAATTGATTGTACAATTAAATTTTATTTTATTTTAATTCATGAAAAGTGTAAATACTCTTAATTTCACAGAGAAAAAAGAAAGTAGTTTTTATTTGTATCTCCAAGATGAGGATCATAGGTTTTTATAACTCTTACAACGAATTTTCTGATTTTTTTACTTATATTTTTATTTGTTTGATTATTTTAAATATATTTTAAATTAACGAAAATTTAATTGTTCGTTTATGTGTGTTTCAAAATATTTTTCGAAAACTAAATATTTGGATATGATCAAAAATAATAACATTTTATTTTAGATTTATTAAAATCCAAAACTGCAAATAATTGATCGTAGAATCACTTTTCATTTTGGAATTTCATTTTAGCACTGATAAAAAAAATATCTAAAATTATTAACTATTGAAATTTTTTTTTTTAAGATTTCAGTTATTAACTACTGTAACCAAAAATATCTTAAATATTTTTTTTTCTTGTGACATAATTTTATATTATTTAAACATCCTTATAAATAATACATTTGTACAATTACAAATACATTTACAAAAATTATTTATAAATTTTATAGGTTTTTGTGGTTCACTTTGTTTACAACTCTTTAATTAGATGACTTAATAATACAATCCATTATTATAAAACGATTTTTGTATTTTAATCTAAAATTTGAAGATAGTTGATTTTATAATCTATCTTATTAAAACAGAAACATTACAACTTATTCTAGGTGGATTTTAAAGTTGGACCTTATGTAATTAATGTTATATTAATCTATTTATTATTAGACATGCATTTTTATAAATAATTAATATCAACCATTACCATAGTTTTTCACTTCTTACCTTATTATTATGTCCACTACGCATGTTTCCTTATATTGCATATATTTTACTATAAACCAGATACATCCACTAGCATATTATACTATAAAATAGATTATTAATAATACATATACTAACATATACTATACGACATATTACTAATAATACAATATATTATCTGTATTCATTAACTTGCATCTATCAATATTAGCAATTCTATGAAGAAGACTAACTCTATACTTTGAACCTATAAACCATGATATACTAATTTATAACAAAAATGACTGTTACAAATTAGTTTTATAAAAAATATTTATAGCAGCAATTTGTTATACAAGATAAATTTAATCAAGACCCAAATCTTTTTTTTTCCTGTTCAGAGAAAAAGAAACCTACGAATATATACCATTAAGTTAGCCAAAAATCTTTCGAATAAATAGTAAATCTCATCAACCCAAAAAAATGAATTAAAAATATAACAAAAGATATTATGTTTGAAATTTAGCTCACTGGGTCGGGTATAAATATGTTCATTTCAAGCATGAGTTCTTCGAATTCTCAACATTTGGATCTAAGTAGGTATTTGATTTTTTTTTCTGGGTCGATTTTTTTTGGTTCCGGATCATTCTAATTTTTTTCTAATTTTTTTATATTATAAATCTTAAATAATATACAAAATGTATATAAAATATAAGTTAATTTTACGATGAAAAATTATAATATTTGTTAAGTTATTAGAATCGATAATAATAAAACAAATCTAAAATCTCATCCAAATTATAATAATATTTAAAGTTTAACATATAATCATAGTAACCAAAAGTCACTTAAATGACTCTTTAATATATAATAATAAGTTGTAAATAATTATTTATGATTTATAAAATTATCATAACTACACATTTATACAATAATAAATAGATTTAGAAGAAATTACAAATGAGTTTATAACATCTTATAAGTATTATAAATGAATTTACAAACCTTTATAACCATTAAATAAAAGTCTTATAAATGATATGTGAACTCTAATAAAATGACTTTGTAAGCTAGAATGAAAAATGATTTTAAATAATTTCAAAATATATATAAACGATTTATAAACCATGTGGGGAATTTAAAAACATAAAATTTCTAATAATGCATTACATAGAAATGTAATTATTTGTATAAAATTATACAACAATTATATTTATTTTTATAAAAGTATATTAGTATTTTATAATTATAAATAAAAATTTGATAAAATAAAAAAAATCGATGACATATTATATATTATTTCTACAATTATAAAATTAGTTACCATAACCCATTATTTGTAGTATTACATGTATTACATTATTAATGAGTTCCAGAGTTTCCTTTTCCTTTTAGATCCTAATAAAATAAATATTAATAAAAATTATCAACTAATCAAATTATAATAATATTTTGAAACTTCACATATGAGCGACATATAAGCAAATATCACTTAAGTGATTTCTCAATAATTAATATATAGAAGGATTTTCAAAAATATCTTCTTTGTTATAAGGTAAAATACTCTTATACCATTCTTTCTATATATATATAGAAAATAAATAAAAAATAAAATAAACAAAAATAATAATTTTTTATGTTTTTGAATTATACTTTATCAAAATTTGAACCCTAAACGATAAACCGTAGACTAAACCCTAAACTCTAAACCCTAAATTCTAAACTCTAAACTTTCAATTCACAACTCTAAACCCTAAATTTAAATTAGTTAATTTTAAGATTATATTTTTTTTTTCTTTTTAAAAGTAAAGGTAACTGTGTTTAATGTAAACATGAAAAATTGTATTATGAATGTAGTATTTTTGATAATTTCTCTATTACTTTTCACAATTCTGTTATATTTTATTTTGTACCATACAGCAAGATCATAATTCTGAAACGATGTACAATATTTTACTTTTAGTCAAAATTTAGTTATAAAACTATGTAATACATTCAAAATAAAACAACCTGAGGTGTCTAGGAAGGCGGAGGCACACAAAACAAAACGACTAGCAAGCACCATTGTTACACCAAACACTGCTCCATCTGAGCAATTAGCCAATGTTACGATCCGAGGTCTTGCTCGAACGTTAACATTCTCTCCGGTTAGCCTGCAAGTGGAGGCAAACGGGTTAGAAGATAACCAAATGATAGGTGCCTTAGAAGACATGGATATTATGGAGCATCATGAGGATGAGATGATGGAGTGCGAAGGTCAGAATGATGATCTATTGGGTGAGGATTTGATGGCAATCGAAGCGACTGAGGCATCTACTCGAGAGGTGACTTCTCAAGGCAAGGAAATCGCGAAACAAGCAAAGGTGAGGATTGCACATCGTCAGCCTGCTCCTCCGTTGGGCATTCAAAACAAGAAGGCAACTTTCCTCCGTCGAGGATCGCCAAGACCACGGCCCAGCAAATCTCTTGCCCATAAGGCAATAGATTACGATAACAAACAGAGGCAGGGTTCTAAGTCGGGAAGAGGCAAGTCAAGTAAAGGTGATGGTTTGGTGGGTTCCAAAAACTCACCAAAAAATTATCAATGAGGACAATCAGTTGGAACTGTAGAGGGATAGGGAGCGACCTCACAGTTCGACGCCTTACGGAGATGTGTCAGAAGCATCGCCCAGGACTGGTGTTCCTTTCTGAAACGAAGAATAAGAAGCGGATGTTGCAAAACATTCAAACCGACTTAGGATTTGATCGTTTGTTTACCGTTGAGCCACTTGGTCTCAGCGGAAGTTTAGCTCTTTTATTTATGGACGAATTTCAAGTTAATGTTTTATTTTCAAATAACAGAATGATTGACATTAGGGCAGTCATTGATGGAATAAAAGTCTTTATGACGTTTGTTTATGGGGATCCTGTATTAGAACGAAGAGAACAAGTTTGGAAACGTCTTACGCGTTTCGCAACAACGAGAATTGGACCTTGGTTTATGATAGGTGATTTCAATGAGATTACAGGTCATAATGAAAAAGAAGGAGGTAGACAACGTACTGATAGCTCATTTCTACCTTTTAAACAAATGCTAAGTGATTGTGGGATGCTGGAATTTCCATATACTGGTGATATGCTATCATGGGTTGGTAAGAGAGCAGGGAGAGTAACTGTTAGATGTCGTCTGGATAGAGCAGTAGGAAACGCCGATTGGCATGAAAAGTTCCCTCACTCGAAGACCAAGTATATGAGGTTATGGGGTTCGGATCATCGTCCGATACTTGTTGACATTCTCAAAAAGCCATCCAGGAGATCTAGGAAATTTAAGTTTGACAAAAGATGGTTGGACAATGAGGAACTAAGACAAGTTATTTTGGAGGGATGGAAATCGCTGGATCTTCCCCCCAATGCCACTATAATGGAATATATTTCCAGTTGTAGGAAAGCATTGAGTGAGTGGAGAAGACAAAACAACATTAACTCTGCAAAACTGGTGGAAGAACTTAAAGAAAAAGTGGAAGGCTTATATGCAGATGATAATGCCACGACTGAGCAAATTGCAGCAGCGCTGAAGGAGCTTTCTGATGCTCTTAAGGCAAAAGAAATGTTCTGGAAACAAAAGAGTCGTGTATTTTGGCTAAGAGAAGGAGATCGCAATACGAAGTTTTTCCAAGCCTTGACAAAACAAAGGAGAGCAAGGAACAAGATTACTCAGCTTGTAGATGAAAATGGAAATATTGTGGAGGATGAGGAAGGATTAGTAGCCATTGCTACTAGCTATTTTAGACAAATCTTTGAATCTTCTAATCCGCAGGATATTGAAGAAGCTATATCTGAAGTTTCTACGACAATAACGGAGCCAATGAACGAAAGTCTTACAGCACCGGTAACGGAATGGGAGATTAAATTAGCATTGTTTGCTATGCACCCTGAAAAAGCCCCAGGGCCAGATGGGATGAATGCGCTGTTCTACCAAAAGTTCTGGGATATAGTAAAGGATGATTTAACTCTTATGGTTAATAAGTTCCTCACTGATGGGACAATGCCAGATGGGCTGAATGAAACTAATATCTGCCTCATCCCAAAGATGATAAAACCAAATGATATGGCTCAGTTTCGGCCTATTAGTTTGTGTAACGTAAGCTACAAGATCATCTCTAAGGTCCTATGCCAGAGACTTAAGAAAGTGCTACCAGGATTGATATCGGAAACCCAGTCAGCCTTTGTTGCTGGACGACAGATATCTGACAATATTATGATTGCTCAAGAGATGTTCCATGCGCTCAGGACCAAGCCAAGCGGACGCAACAAAAGAATGGCTATTAAAACTGATATGAGCAAAGCTTATGACAGGATGGAATGGTCATTTATTGAAGCTGTGATGAGAAAGATGGGTTTCTCAGAGACATGGGTCACATGGATAATGAGATGTATTACTTCGGTACAATACAAAGTCCTCATGAATAGGCAACCAAGAGGAAATATTGTCCCAGGAAGGGGCCTACGTCAAGGAGATCCTTTATCTCCTTTCATTTTTATTCTATGCACGGAAGCGCTCATTAGCCTTCTTAATCACGCAGAGAACCAGGGAAAGATAACGGGGATGCGCGTTACCCGCGCGTGTCCATCGATATCTCACCTATTATTTGCTGATGATAGCCTTTTCTTTTGTAAGGCGGAGCCCTGTGAATGTGAAGAAGTAATGAAAGTGATCAGGATCTATGGCAAGGCATCAGGACAATGTATCAACTTTGATAAATCTTCCTTACTCTTTGGTAAGAGGATTAACGCAACCACAAGGCAAGAGATCAAGGATGTACTTGGAATACAGAATGATGGAGGGATGGGAACTTACTTGGGTATTCGAGAAGATATTAGTGGTTCAAAGTGCAAGCTCTTTGCTTTCCTGGAAGACAAATTAATGCATAGAGTGAATGGCTGGACATGTTGTTGGCTATCAAAAGGAGGGAAAGAAGTATTGATTAAGTCCATCTTGCTAGCTCTCCCGACGTATGTAATGTCTACTTTCCTACTTCCTTTGGAGATATGTGAAAACCTTGCTAGTGCTATTGCCCAATTTTGGTGGAGTTCAAATCCTCCAAAAAGAGGAATACACTGGTCGAAATGGGAGAAAGTCTGCCTACCGAGAGAAGAAGGAGGGATTGGATTCCGTATGATCCATGAGTTCAACCTGGCATTACTAGCAAAACAACTATGGAGGTTAACACAAAATCCGCATTCGATGGTCGTCCGTGTCTTAAGAGGAAGGTATTATAGGCTAAGCTCGCATTTGCGAGTAAATTCTGTAAACAGTCCTTCATATGTGTGGACTAGTATCTCCGCTGCGAAGAAGCTTTTGTTGCTGGGAATAAGGCAGAAAATACACTCTGGTTATGAGGTGAAGGTGTGGGAGGATCCCTGGATTCCAAACACTCCAGCTAGGCCAGCTATACCTATAGCGCCAGTTATGAACCCAAATATGAGAGTAAGTCACTACAGGAAATATGAATATCAATAGCAGAATATAATAGCGTTTTTTGTTATTGTGCTATGGTTGATATACCTCTTACTTTTAGATAGCGTTTGTGAAAGTGCAAACGCTATGTTTGGTTTGTCCGATTTTAAGTCTGTATAATTGTGTCCAAATAGCTACAACATTTAACTACATTATATCTTTAGTAAAATTGAAGCAAATATAGCTATGGATTTTGTTACAAATGCTTGATTCAAATATATTAATGAACAAAGATTTATTATTCATACAAAAATATGACTATCTAAAAGCTCCTGAAACATTATCTTATTATAAGAAATCTGATCTTATCATACATAACAAAAATTTTGATTTTAAACATCTAGTACACACAAGAAGCTAAACAAATATGTGAAAACTAAAAACATAACAAAAATTGAAGCTGTGGCAAGAAGACATCAAACTCGTTTGTTTGTTTGATGGTTTTCATAGAGTCGGATCTAGCTGCCACCTCAGTTGGTTGTGTTTGTGCTTGAGGATGCGTTGATTTTATATGGTTTCTCAGCTTCTGATACAGGTGATACTGTGACACCTTTAGCTTCACGTGAAAGGGACAGTTGCTTGCTCATCTTGTTGACAGCCCCTGTCATATTGATCAAATCTCACTCCAACTAGCCTGAAAAGTAAAAATAATGGCTGGTGGATTGATGGATCATAATTTTCTATGTGCGTTGTTCCAAGTCCAAACACAAACGTACCATCACTTGTCAATGAGCATCTATCACAACAAAAGAACCTTCAGTGAAACATTTCCCAAAACCATTTCACACAAACCAGCAAACCAGTGATAAGAAACAATCCTAATCGAGGACAGTAAAGTACAATCATTTGTCCCCGAACCAAAACCCTAATCCTGCTCTGAACCAAATTGAAATCGTAAGCTAAAAAGCCCCAAATCGAAACTCTAATCGTATACTGACCCAGATCAAAACCCTAATCTGAAACAAGTCATAAAAGAAGAAGAAGAACCAGCAGAGGAGATTTAATTCGGGTGGTCGTAGGCGACGACGATTCGAGAGTGGTCCGGTGGAACCCATGAGGATTCTAGTCAGAGGAGAGAACGTGAAGGAGAGTCGGAGTTGACTCGTTGGTGTCAAGAGAGAACGGATATTCCGAGAGAGAGAGGGAGAGAGTTCAATTTTTTTTCTAAAGGGATAGAATTTAGAGTTTGTGGGATGTTTCGTACATTAATGATGAATTTGGAGCAAAATAAATTAGAGCCAAAACCCAAAATATTATTGGAGCCAAATATTATGGAGGGAAATATAATTGGAACCAAATATTATCCTGCTGTAATCCCTAAACTATAAATTTTCACATTTTAAAGTGTAATCCTTTAACTCTTAAGATATATTATAGTTTGGATTTAAATTAGAATTTGAATATAAGTTTAGTGAACAGATTTATTGCTTAGAGAATAAAATTAGAGATTTAGAGTATATGGTATGGAATATAGGGTTTGGGTTTAAGAATAAGATTTATATATGTATCATTTTATTTTAATTTTATCTATCTAGATTATATATATTGTTAGAAAAATTTAATATGCAGTAGTGTTCTGACTTCTAATCTTTTAAAACTTGAGCTTAATATATCATACCCTAAACTATACACTTAGATATATCATAGACTAAATTAATAATACACTCTAAAGATATATACCCATATATTTTAATTTATATTTTAATTATAACAAAAATTTGTATTTTAATTTATATGTTTGAGTGTAAAATTAAAAGATAAAAGTGATAATTAGAGTTTTGATATGTAATATTTATATATAAATATATAATAGGTTATATATTTGGTGTATCTCAAACCCTAAACTCCAAACCTAAAATCATACCTCTAACTCTAAACCTCAAAACTTAACCCCAAATCCTTCAAACCCTAAACCCCAAACCTTAGTATATACCTAAAATATATAGAACATTTTAAACTTAAATTATATATTTCTTTGAAAATCTATAGCTATATAGGTCATAACTTTCAAATACAAAACTATAAATCTAATAGCATAAACCACATACCTTTAACACCAAACCCTATACCATAAATACTAATCTTCACATTCTAATAATCTAATCCCAAACGTATTCTCAGTATATATATATATATACCAATTTATCAATTTCACATGTATTATGATTATATCATAGTTATTTTAATTTTTAATATACGAGTAGATAATATAGGTTTTAGAGATCTAGAAATTAGGGTTTAGAATTTAGAAACTTAATTAGGTTAAATCAGGGATTTTAATCTCAGATTTTAAATCTAAACCTCATACCCTAAACTATACACTTATATACCATACCCTAAACTATACACTAGTATATGTATTTTTTTGTCACACACACTTATACATGCCATACCCTGAATTAATCATACACTCTAAACTCTAACCAAAAAAAATAAATTCTAATCTTTTTATTATTTTAAAATTTTTAATTTCAAATCTTAAGTCCAATACCCTAACTCTAAACTCTAAATGTATATCTTAAAATTGGTATTTTAAAACATAACTCCAAATCTTAGATTTAAATTCTAAAATTAGTTTTTTCAAACTTTAACTTAAAATCACAATCTTTAAACAATAAGTCTATTTTCATTAACCTTAATTTCAATTTTCTACAAATATTTTGTGACTTTCTGTATTAAAAAGAAAACAAAATAATAAAAAAATCTGATTGGTCAAAAACTGACCACTAAGGTGCAAGTGCGAGGATCACACTTTCTTTTAACCACAGCCAATAGATTAAACTAAATCCAATGGCCAATAATGAACAAACTTAAAATGTGTTTCTTCTAAAAACCAAATCGACATCGTGTTCTTTATCCTTTTTCGATCTTCTTCATCCTTACACAACCACCATCACTATAACCTCTGACGCCGCCATCTCGCCGTCAATGAAGCTATCTCAACCACCATAAGCTCAGCCGCTGCCATCATCATCTTCATCTCGATCTCCTTGTTCTCTACTAAACCTCACCAGCAGACTTTGCCTCCGTGTCCACCACAGCTCGTCGTCGTTACAACCACATCTCCATCGTCACCACCATAGCTTCGTCCAGAGGCTACGATAAAGAAATCGTTTCACCTCTTCACCACAACGACAGGTAAACTCACTTCCTTTATCTGTTCTCTCTGTCTTTTCATCTTCCTATATACTTGTAATCGAATTTTTGTTTTGTTTACAGATCTAAGAAGGAACAGGGAAGGAGAATAAGTTGTGTTACAGAGCAGCGTATCCGCTTTAAGGAGATATCTTTCCGGAGTCGGAACGAGGGAGTGGAGTCGGACCTGTGTTGTATTCTGTAGGAGAGATGTTGACACGGGAAGGAGAATTGGTGGAGGAGTTTGTGATGCTGGATAATGGAAGCGTGTTTGAAAGCGTTGACGGTGTGGAGGAGCCAGTAAAGGTGGCGGCGAGGTGAAGCTCTGAGAATATTAGAGATATTAGTTTTTTTTGTTTTTTTTTGGTTTACAATTAAACCAAATTTGTCTTTTTTTAATGTTTTTTTTGTTTAATGTGTAAACTGATTTAATTGTAAACTGATTATAATTAATGAATAGATTTTAAATTTATTTTCTAAATTGATTTTTGATTTAATTTGAATCATTTATTTTAAATTAATTAGTTTTTAATCAATTAATTAATTTTAAATCAATTAATTTATTTAATTATAATATTATAATATTATAAATATTAATTATTGCATTCAAACTAACGCTATTGTTATAAACTTAATAATAGCACAACCGAAAACCGCTATTAAAAGGGTCAGACCTATTATAACGGGCGATGTCAGAGCGTCCAAAGAAGCGCTATTAAAAATGAATCATAGCGCTTTTCGTCCGCTATTACTACCCATATTTCCTGTAGTGAGTGATCTTATTAACCAGGAGTTGAAGGAATGGGATGTTGATCTACTGGAACAATATGTTAGCCCTGCGGACATACCACTTATAAAGAGTTTGGCCATAAGCACAACTCATAGGCCTGACACATTTTGCTGGAACTTCACGAAAAATGGACAATATACGGTTAAGTCTGGATATTGGGTTGTCCAAAACCTTTTGAAGGATGCAGGCGAAAAAGAAGTGGTAGAACCAAGTATTACAAAACTTCAAGCCTTTGCTTGGAAGATAAAGGCGCCGAAGAATATCTGTCATTTTATATGGCAATTGTTAACTGGTCAAGTGACAGTAACGAGAAATCTAGTGAGGCGGAATATGAGATGTGATAATTACTGTCCAAGATGTGGTGAGCCTGAGGAATCAGCAACACATGCTATTTTTGAATTCCCACCTGCTCTACAGGTTTGGCTTCACTCATCAACTCCGACGAGCCCTGCTGTTTTTCCAGCATCAAATATTTACACGAATATGAATTACCTCTTCTGGGAAAAGAAAGGCATACTTGAACCAGATCAAGACAGAGATCCTTATCCCTGGATGATTTGGTATATCTGGAAGGCTCGAAATGATAAACTCTTTAGGGGCATAGATAGAGATCCTTTGGAACTAGTTCGATATGCTGAGAGTGAATGTCAAGCCTGGTTTAATGCCAATGAAACGATATCAGTAACGGTACAAGGAAACAATGTAGAGGAACCTCAAGTCATAAGCTTGGGTAATATTTGTTTGCTGGATGGATCTTGGACATCTCAGGCTCAATTTAGTGGGTGTGGATGGGTCTGGTTGGACAGTGGGGGAAACACACAACTCATGGGATCACAGAACTTTCCTAGAAGAGAATCAGCTCTGCACTCAGAAGTGGAAGCAGTGCGATGGGCGATGGAGAATATGCTTTAACATTCAACTTGTCAGAACTTTGGAACAGACTGTAAGGAATTAATTGCTATGGTTAAGGAACCTCATGATTGGCCAAGATTTGCTACGGAGCTGGAGAGGATAGAGACACTGATCATTTGCTTCCCCGACTTCAAGATTTCTTATGTTTCTAGAGCGCGTAATCAGATTTCAGACTTTTTAGCTAAGACATCTAGATCCTTCCATAGGAAGTTATATTTTATTGGTTGTTCTATTGCGGTCTGGTTACCCAGATCACCTCAAGTTTGAGTAATAGAATAGCCGTTTGCCGTAAAAAAAAAACTATGTGATACAAGTTTATTAAGTAATGTGTTGATTTAAAATTGTTGTATTTTTACGAAACAACAAATATTTATATATAAATATGTTTTTTGTTTAAAAATTTGTATTACTCAATTTACATGAATCTAATTATATTCAAGTGAAAATATGTAATCCATCTGATTAATCTATCATGTATTTGTTTATTTTAATGGACAATTTGTAATTTAAATATATTAATCCATCCTTCTAATGTGTCTTACATTTATAGAAGTTCGTTTTATGTTTTGATAATCGAAATGTGATAATCCCTTGTTATTTTATGTTGTTTTGTATTGATCTAAATATTTTTATATTTGATGTAGAACCTAGAAAATACTATAATAGTAACAACATAAACCATAATTTAATCTATCATAAAATCAAACAATATACTTTTACTAGTTTTAATTTTAATTTAGTCTTAATTTCTTAAAAACTAGTATCTTAGTTTTACTAGCTTGTATATTTCCCTTTACAATATTTGTTAAACAATAAATACTTGACAAATACAATAGCTATATGTTTTTTTGTGCTTATATTTAATATAAAAATTCACAAATCCGAAGATCCAAACCGAACCAATCCTAAAAAGTAACCAAATCCAAAACCGACAAAATACCTGAATGAAACCAAAACATATATATCCTAAGAACTAATCTAATCCGAGAATTAAGTGGGGCTAAAAGTATGTTAATAAAATTATATGTTAAAAATACTAATTATATCTAAAACAATTTGAATACACAAATTTATTATCATTATATATATATATATATATATTATAAATAAATAAATAATCAAAGTACCCAAAAGTTCAAATATCTGAAATTTATTAGCTATGGTTGTTAACATTTAGCTAAATTTTATTAAAAAATTAACCATTCTTATGTTTAAAATATCTTAATTTGATCTAAATATGGATGAAACTGAACCAAAGAAAATTCTAAAATATCTGAATGAATACGTCTGTAGTACCTTATTATCTAGAACGTAAATATCTGATACAAATTTGAATAGATATTTGAATGCTTATGCCAAGATAAGATTAGTTTAATTGAAGTTAGAAACATTAAATTTATTTTTATAATATCTATAAATGGTTGTAAAAGAAAAGTACAAAAATTATAAAATATTATAAGTTTGAAATTAAGGAGAGGATAAAACTTGTCCAAGACGTCACTAGTTTGAATATGTTATGTATAGTGCGTATATATCTAAGAATTATTATTATTATTATCATCATGATTAGAAATGTCAATTAGAGCCAAATTCTGCAGTCCAAATCCGCCCAGTTCTAAAATTTACCGGGTTGATTTAATTTTATAAGTCCCAAAAATTGATTTTTTTTGGGGTAAGCCCATCTGAGTTTTAGATATTTTAGACCTAAACCCGTTTGGGTTAGGCATGGTCCAAAAACCTAAATTTTTGTATTTTGATTTAAATTATCATTTTTACAATTAAAACCTTTATTAATATTAACATATTATTTAATATTTTTTATCCAAACTATAAATCAAATATGAAAATTGTTAACACACTTTATTGTTTGATCATTACGTCACATTTTAAGTTTTGCAAATGTACATTCTTCTTTTATGTATAAGATATTGAAGAAGAAAAACAAAATATGAAACATTTGATTATGTTTATCATAATTTTTTTATTTTTACCTCTCTAGTTTTAATTTATATTTGATTATTTAAATTATATTAAATTTGGTTTGTTTATAATATGCTTTATAGCATACAAAAAGGTAAAATACTTTCGCTAAAGAAATTTTTTTAAACAAACTTTACATTTAAAAAACAAAAAATCGAAACTGATTTTTTAGTGAATTTACATGTATTAAAAGATGGAAGTGAAAATAACAAAATATTTTTCAAAAAACCAAAAATCTCGAAAAATTCTATAACCCTATAAAGACTGCGTCGGCTTTTGAAATCTAGATCCAAAATATTTTCGAACCGGATCGAGATCAACTATTTAGGAGTTTAGCCGATTTGGACCAGACTGATCTGGACCAGCCTGAATTAACACTCCTAATCATGATTCTTGCTAGCAATTAAAAAAAAGAAATAATAAGTGAACTGGAAATGAACCCATATTGTGGTGGTCTAGTGGTCTCCACCAGAGGAGGAATGCCTTGAACTCCCTTATAATGCGAGATTATCAGTTCCATATGTGGTCATGCGGATATAGATCCATATTTACGATCCATTTGAATACCCGGAAGAGAGTCGATTCGTGGATTACACCTCGCATCCGGGAATTAGATCTGTGTCTTTAATAGATCCGGATTTAACCCTTTTATTATTAAAAAAAAGTGAGCTGAAAATTTGATCAGCTCATCTCATTGATTAATATTTTTAGTGGAAACACACCAAAAGTGGAATGTCACAAAATGGAATCCATGTGTGATCCCTCGTCTAATTGCTTTCGTTTTTTTGTTTTTAGTACAATTTTCTTTAGTTTATTTTTAAAATCTAATCTATTAGTTTAGAATTCTACTGTTGATAAATTTTAATAGAACCATTTAATTAGATTTCTTAAGTGGGTCATTTTGAAATAAACCTTTGAACAGAATGTACATATATCATATAACTTGACCGAATATAACCACCGTAATCCACGCACTCCATAGCTATTCTAATCAAAGGTCGGAAGGTCGCACTAATTCCATACCATAAAACAACGCATTTCAAAAATATATGATAGTGTTAATAAGTTTAACTAGACATTGATCCGTGCGACCGTACGGGTATTTATTTTCTGGTTTTAGTTTTAATGTATTAAATGATGTATTTGTAATATTTGATCATAATTTAGATCAAAAATTATTTTTGCAGTTATAACAAAAATGAAAACTAAAAATTTAATAAAATATCCTGATATAAATTTAGTTATCCTAATTAAAATAGTATAGGGGTGGATCATAATGTTTTCGAATTCCAAATGTTATGAATTTATATTAAAATAAATTTATTAAAAAAATAATTTCACTCTGCTATTTTTTATTTCTGGAATTTGACCTGTGAACGTCTGAAAATTTGTTTTCACAATAACTGTTTTGTACTAAATGGTATAGTATATATTTGTAAATTTAAATGTATTACACTATTGTTAATATAACAAGTTAAAACAAAACAATTTTATTTATTACTTTGAATAATTATATTTTATGATTTTAAATGCCTATTATCACATTCTATCATATAAAAATCCAATATTTTTTTTGATCAACAAACAAATCCAATATTTATAACATATTATATTAATTAAATTAAAATTTAAAGATATCATGTAGTTGCAGGATCACACGTAAATAATGGCACAATAATTTTCCTACTATAATCTATGCGATTTTTATTTTCATTAAATGTGGTAAACTTAGATTTAAGAAATATATTTATTAACCGGAAAGTACAACATTAATAAAATTGAAAATAATTTCGAAATTGATTTAATAGATAAGGAAATTTAAATTTTATATTAGGACAACACATTAATTCAACTAAAAAAGACAAACGTTAAAATAGGCAATTTAATTTATGTTAGGCCAACACATTAATCTAACTAAAAAAACAAACATTAAAATATGTAACTTAATTTAACTCTCAGTGGCATTGCAATGTAAATAACTTTGAAAACTTATGGGTAATTTATATGTGTACTTCTCTTTTAATAATATAGATATTAGTTGAGTGTCACCTGAGTGTGTTGACTCAAAGCCACGTTTCTTCATTTACTGTCATAAAATATTCCAGGCAATACAAATATTTAAAACAACTTAATTGAAAAGGGTGTGTTGGTTAAGTAAGAGGGTGAGGAATGAAGAAAAAAAACTTACCAAGGCGAACTTAATGAGCTATATACCATAGATTTATTAACGTTCTGATGCAATGAATACCCAAATAAAATAACCAGAAGTTCTAGGTTTTCACAATACCTAAGGTGAGGACCGTGAGGCTTAAAAGTTCTGTTATGTCACGAGGAGAGTAATTTGACCAAAGATCTCTTTTGCAAGTTAGTTTCTAAAATAATTCAAATTAGGTTCCAATGGTTCTAAACCATGATAAAGGTTATATATATATAGTTTCCAAATTTTATTTACATGTTAAGGCAGTTTTTGCTAGTGAGGTACAATAGAATTTCTATAAATTAATAATATTGGGATTTTAAAATTTTATTAAATTATAGAGATATTAATTTACAGAAAAATTTATTTAGATTATTTATTTTAAAATATTTTTATTCTAAGATAAGAAAAATATTTGATTTGATTGTATAGAAATTAATTTTTATTTTATGAATATTTACATTTATATTAATTTTATTATAATATTTGGTGTATATAATATATATTTCATAGAAATTAAATGTGGTTTTAGACTTAATATTACTAAATCTCATCAAAAATATATTAAATATTAAGAAAATATAAAATAACTCAATTGTGAATATAAAACAAATAATATAATAATAGATTCTCACTTGTATAAAATATCCATACATATAAATTATTAATTTATAATTTTAATGGGACCATATATATACATTAAATTTTCTTTAAAAAATTATCTTAATATTTCATCGATATGTGTCAAATTTTGAATAGATCGGCAAAATTTATTAATTTATAAATTATTTATTAATTTATAGAGATTATTAATTCATCGAGTATTAATTTATAAAGATTCTACTGTAGTTTTTTGCAAGTAAAAAGAAAACTATTATAAATCTTGTCTCTTTATTTTAACTAAAGTGATCCTACCAGTTTTCTAAGTTGATAATTTTTTTTTCTTTGAAACGGACAAACGAAAATCAAAAATCTTCTTCTTCACATTTTACTTCTTCACCGTACTTCCAAGTCCTCCTCCCTCACCGACGAACTTCAGCAAGCTCAAGCAGAAGCCGTCGTGGTTGGTCTTCTCCTTCGCCACGAAATCATCAGAATATCTTCCTCTTTCACATCGTTTTTTTGCAACTCATCTCCGTTGCACACAGTGTTGGACCAATTTATTATACGTCCATGGGCTGTGTAATAAAACGGAAGTGTGAATAGAATTTTATAAGCCCAAAAGGCTGGGTAAAATTTGTTGATTCAAAGTGAATAATTATGGAGATTATTGGGTTAATTTTATAAGCCAAATGGGCTGAGAAAATTGATGTTTTGGGTTTTAAATTTGGTTTAACAAATTTAAAATAAAAACTAAAAAAAAAAAAATGGTGAAACTTGGTGGCCAAGTTAGCTAACTTGGTGGACAAGTTAAGCTAACTTGGTGACCAAGTTAATCTAACTTGATTTACAAGTTTAACAAGCTTGGTGACCAAGCTTTATGTCCTTATAAATACCCCCTTAATCTCTTCATAATTTCACATCTCATTCCATTACACTTGAAGAGAAGATCACACATTGATTTCTCTCTCACTACACACTTTCCTTCACTAGAAAGAAATATACTCTTTAGATTTTCTTCTTTTTAGATCAAGTGTCTCGAGAGTATATCGTAATAGTTAGTTCGTAGATTCTGTTTCGGGTGTTGCGAAACGGTCTCATCACGGTTGTATCCTGGGATTCAAAAATCGCATAAAAAACTGTCACACATTACGGGCGATTTATTGAGTTAAGGAAAGAGATCAAATCTCGACTCCGTGAATTCGTCTATTTCCTTACGATTTATTAAACATTGTAAGTCTTTATATTATCGTCTATATACTTTTTGTTTCGTAATTTTCAATCAGGATTCTCGCGCTCCTACAATCTTAACTCAATAATTCGCTTCTTGCTTATCGCTTGAATCAGATTGAATATTGCGAACAATATTTTTTAAACGATTTTATAAAACATTTTTAAATCGATCTAAAACGGTTCTAAGAACGCTCTTTAGCTACTCTTCAGAACGTTTTGGTATAAAAGACGAATCATCTTTAGAAAATGATTTACGTGACATTCATTGAAAGGTTCACGATCTCATTTTTCTAAGAAAAGGATAAATCTATATATATAAAATAATATGTCTAAATGACTATGAAATATTTATTTTGAATAAATCTAATCTATATTTAGATTGTATTCAGATAATTTATTTTGAATAAATCTAAATCTAAAGATTGGAGATTGCGTTCAAATAATTATAAAGTAGTTAGTGAGACGGAAACCCTAATTGAGAATGGTCATCCACTTAGATTCATTTGTCTATGCCTAGTAAAACCGCTATATAAGTCTATAGTGAGTTAAATACTTCCATGAAACTTTAAGTTTTGCTATGGAGAAATCAAGGCTAAGAACACAAGCTCAAAGAAGTTTGCAATGACAAACTATCTAGTCAAAGAGTTGTGATTCTTCATGCATGAGATAAAGACTGCATGTATAACAATTTATTTGCATACTAAGTCTATAGTTAAAATGGAAAATTTCCATAAAATACTATCTCATAAGAAAAGGCTGAATGCCATAATATTACTTGATTGTCAGGCAAGACAAAAATATGCAAATCACAAAATATATGTCATCACAATTGTGAACATAAAACGAAAGTGATTGAGCAAAAGAACTAGAAAATGCTGAAGTTCATATTAAATTATAAATTACCTTTAGAAAGCAACATGCTTCAAAGAAGTTTAATGGATAATTTCAAAAAGCTGACACACATTGCAGCAGGACTGACAAATGTTGTAGCAATATTGGTTTATGTAGAGACAGAGTAAAATCTCAAACCAATTTGATAAAAACTGACACATGAAGTGTAGTTTTGCGTCAACGTTCCATAATATAATGGAATATATAAGCAACTTAAATGAGAATAAATGTATTCTTAAAAGAATTAACATTATTCCTCATAAGAATTGCCCCTTACTCAGTAGAATCCAATGAAGTTGCGGAACAAAAGTTCTAAACTCATAACGGATGATTGCAAGCATGCATGATCCTGAGTTATCTCCGGAAATGTGGGGGGAGCGTTGCTAATTACCACATTAAAACATTGGCAAGAGGCCATGTACTTTGAAAAGGTAATGTACATTCATACAAATACTTCAAAGTGTGGGGGTGTAAGCAAAGGTCGTTGTACTAACTCCTAAAAATGTGGAGGTGCTTAGCCAAATCTCGAGTAACTTCCAAATATGACCAGATTCACAATGTAATCTGAGTTCATCGCTTTACACAAAGCAGCAAAAGAAGCAGAATGACTTCGTAATTTTTGGAAGATATTCAAATGTGGGAGAAACCAGTCTCAGCTCAACGCTTACAATGCAATAGTCAATCGACTATAGCTTGGGCACTGGATAATATCTATAATGGTAAGTTGCATCACATAAGACGACATAAAACCATTATAAACTGTGATCTCAAAATGTCAGCTGACAACCTTATGGATTATTTACCAAAGGTTTAACATGAGATTAAGTATTAAAATCATTGAAGGGGATGGGTTGTTGCCTATGACTAAAGGATGTTTGATGGAAACCCTACCAACGTGACTGGAGATCCCAAGAAGTTGGTTCAAAGGGACAACTAAATCAAACAAAATCCGTTGAAGCACTGAAACCTACCCATACTCCAAGATGATAACAGTGCTCCTGTAAATGTAAGGTTAAGCATTGGATTTTAATGAGATAAGACCATGGCCTTCATATACATGTATATAAAGTATTACAGGGTATTTTATGATGCATATGGAAGGTACACATGGCAATCACCTAGTGAGTGTGAAATGGGGCCGTTTCTAGGAGAATGAAGTTTAGGCTATACTCTCCAAGTTCACTCATGACCTACCAGGCAAGTTCACGGCCAAAATGAACACAATAGAGAACTTAACTCTACGAGAAAACGCAGCTGTGTTATATCTGTTGACTCGGTTTACATAAACTTTCGGGAGGTTCAAGACATCATGTTCACCACCTGAAAAGTAAATCCGGCAGATACTAACAGTGAGTAGTTAAAGGCTGAAATACGCTACTACATCATATACAGTTAGTTTTTCGCTTATACTCTCGAAAAGTCCGTCTGTCTAGTCTAGCGTTAGGTCTAACTGTAGTGTCGGTCTTAGTCTAACTAGTCTAGGTTTTAGAGTAATTCTATTCATGTGGAGGATTGTTGGACCAATTTATTATAAGCCCATGGACTGTGTAATAAAATGGAAGTGTGAATAGAATTTTATAAGCCCAAAAGGCTGGGTAAAATTTGTTGATTCAAAATGAATAATTATGGAGATTATTGGGTTAATTTTGTAAGCCAAATAGGCTGAGCAAATTGATATTTTGGGTTTTAAATTTGGTTTAACAAATTAAAAATAAAAACTAAAAAAAAAAAGGTGAAACTTGGTGGCCAAGTTAGCTAACTTGGTGGACAAGTTAAGCTAACTTGGTGACCTAGTTAATCTAACTTGATTTCCAAGTTTGACAAGCTTGGTAACCAAGCTTTATGTCCTTATAAATACCCCCTTAATCTCTTCATAATTTCACATCTCATTCCATTACACTTGAAGAGAAGATCACACATTGATTTCTCTCTCACTACACACTTTCCCTCACTAGAAAGAAATATACTCTTTAGATTTTTTTTTAGATCAAGTGTCTCGAGAGTATATCGTAGTAGTTAGTTCGTAGATTCTGTTTCGGGTGTTGCGAAACGGTCTCATCACGGTTGTATCCTGGGATTCAAAAATCGCATAAAATACCGTCACACATTACGGGCGATTTATTGAGTTAAGGAAAGAGATCAAATCTCGACTCCGTGAATTCGTCTATTTCCTTACGATTTATTAAACGTTGTAAGTCTTTATATTATCGTCTATATACTTTTTGTTTCGTAATTTTCAATCAGGATTCTCGCGCTCCTACACACAGTAGTTTGTGGTGGTCGTCAGCATATGATACCCAAAACAAGTCCGACAAGATCTCCGACGGAACCGCACATCTCTGAAGCCCAACGAAATCTTCAATATACCAGCACATATCTGCAGCCAAGCATCGTCTGAAAGCTCTACTTGGTATCGTCCTCCATTTCATCTTTGCTTCTGCCGTCGTTTCCGTCGCATCTACATCTCTGAAGCCGACGAGTTCTGTCCAACTTTCTTTTTTGCAACTTAGATCCTTGTATTTTTGTATTCTTCTCGATTTGGCACAAAATCTTTAAATGTGCATCTCTCTTCAATTTCAACCCAAACTTTTAGATTGTACAATCTAGCCCCCACAATACGTAAATATGTATGAAAATGCAATAAGACACCTAAATACACACATAATTGAGTTAAATGAACTAAGAAAGTGTTAGGAATTAAAATCAGAATATACCACCATGGTCCTAAATAATATGACATGATCTTAATTTTTTTTTTTGCAAAATATTTGTAATTACAAATCATGTAGACACAAATTTTTGACTAGTAAATTTAACGCTTAAAATAATTTGATAATCATGATAATCAAAATTTTCCATTGTTCACGTATGTGACATGTGTGCATATATATAAGTGTACATGTGTAAAAAATATTACATATGTACATGTGTACATGTTTACGTATGTGCATGAGTATATTAATAAAGTGATGTACAAGTAGAATACGACGTTAAGATATATGTTTTGTTTGATTTATGTGGTTTTCTAACTGTGTACAAATGTATATCTTAGAATGACGTTAAGATACATTTTGAAGTTAAAGTATATATGTACATTTTGAAGTTGATGTACACATGTTAAATATGAAGTTGATATACACATGTAAAATATGAGGTTAATGTACATATGTACAATGTGAATGTCCACATGGATCATTCGAAGAGAACATGTTTTACAAATCTTTTAGTGGCTATGCAAATGTAAAAAGACTCTGAAAGGAATTGAATTTCAAATCATGCTGTATTATATGTTTGAAGATAGGTGTCGTTGTTTTGACAGCTCATGGTAAACCTATGCTTTCTCATCAGCCCTCATGTACACATTTACATTCTGAAATTAATGTACACATGTACAATTTGAAATTAATGTACAAATGTACATTAAGAAGTTGAAGTACACATGTAAAACTCGGATAATATAAAGTACATTGTTCCAAAATCAACACCATCTTTTCTCTGCACCATCAACAACAAAATAACCAGTCATTGAAACATTCAAAGTCGTATGAACTATGAACAAATCAAAAATGTGGACACCTCACTTTTGCTGCAAGGAAGTTACATGTATGCATAACACCTATATAATTCAAAAGACTACTATAATAGCGTACATGTGTAAATTCATTTCAACTTAATGTATGTTACTCATTAGCCATCTCTTTGTGAGTTTTTAATTTCTTCCTCCATTTGTAATATCATCAAGGAATGAAATAATCTTGCATTTTGTGTTTTCTTATTAGCCATCTTCTCGCACTTAGCCATCTTCTCGCACTTTGTGTTTGTTTTTCACAATCTGGTTCATGTTGGGTAATAGTTCTTCTGCATTGTTTTCGCCGTCATCTATATCACCGCCGTCGTTTATGTCAAAGTCACCAACATGACTGCTGCTTACCATTACACCGCCATCGGAGATGCATCTTCACAGATCTCAAAAGATAGATCGATTAATAGAAAAACGATTTCATAGAATTTTTTTTTGAGAAAAAAAATTAAAGAATCAGATTTCAATTTTCTAAAATGGATAATGAATGAGAAAATAAAGGAGGAAGAAGATGATGGAGAAAAAGAGAGAGACCCACTTAATTTCTACTCAATTTTGACCATTAAATATACAAAAGAAATGAATAGTTGTGGTTGAATCCCACCTAAAAAGAAAACAAATATTAAATATAGTTTGTGTATTTTCTGGTTACAAATTCATTTAGTTTGATTTTTAATTGGAAAGTAAGTTCGGTTAGTAAAACTACTCTAGTAGCACAAACTGACGTATTGTGAAATAAAAAATTTAAAAGTGCCTCTAAATGTAATTGATATATATATATATATATATATATATATATATATGTATATATATGCCGAAGTTTAGTTTCTTATAATGTGAAATGCTCTCTTTTATTGTATATAAGCATAATGCTCTCTTTTATTGTATATAAGCATCCAATTCAACATGAAAGCATGGGAGGTAGCGTAGTCAGTATGTTGTTGTACGAAAATAGTAAAAAAATGCAATGCTCTCTGACATTTTATTTGTTTAGTTCATCAAAGAAACTTACCACCTTTCCGTTTGTAACATAATTTTACCAGAATCGCACATATTATTGAGTTTATCATTAACGAGTAAAATAATTTTGTAACTAAAGTTTAGCATATGATAAACACAGTCTATGTTGTTACTGTCAAAGCTCTGCAACCATAAGAAGACGATGAATAAGGAAGAAACATATTGTCCAGAAGAAAATGGGCATAGAATCAGAAACAAAAGAGAAAGAAGAGTTTCATCTAAAACAAAGAAATAAGTATCAAAACAGATAAGGAAGAGAAAAGCTGTAGAAACTTGATTTTCATGTCTGTGGTTAGAGCTTCGTATTTAACCAATATCCGTGTGGACACACGGGTCTATCTCTAATTATAGTTAAGTACATCTTTCCTTAACGTACAGCACCAAACTGTCGTCTACTTCATAGTTTCTTTTTGTTTTTTTTTTGTAATCAAAAGAAAAACAGACTTATATAGACTCTGTAATCCAAACAGGGAACTCAGCATCCATGTGAACGAAGAAAAAAGGTTGCTGTCTGACACCTCGTGCTAGACAATCAGCCCTTGAATTCTCCGTCCTAGGTACATGAATGATCTGTAAATTCTGAAAACTTTTTTGCAAGCTCTTGATTTCCTCCAGATAAGTTGCAAAAGCTGGCCACTCCTCTAGTACCGACACCATCTTCACCAACTGAGTACAATCCGTTGCAAACGTTACCTGACGATGTCTTAGGTTTCTCATACACTCCATTGCTCAAATTAAAGCCTCCACCTCTGCATGTAGGGGGATAAACTAGCCCTTGTATTCCTTGCTCCCATTAAATCCGCAAAACCGCTTCTTTTTAATATGTACATGTTCGTATATTACATGTATCTTATAAAAATTTACATGGTTGCATAATATAACTTATGTTTGGCCTAAAAAGAATAACCAGATAAATTAAAAGGTTTATACAGATTACAGACTACAAGGCCCATAAAATGAACTAAGAAAATGACGCAAAGTTGTATACGGAACATGTATTTATGCTATCACTGATGATGTTTGGAAACAATGGCAGATGTACAGTCAAAAAGGGTGGGGCATCTGCCCCTATGAATTAAAAAAAAAAGTTTTTCTATACTATTTATAATAAATTTTGGAGAATCGGACAAATCTGCTCCTCATAAAATCTCAAACCTTGGGTTAAGTGTATCTCATCTATAAGGTCTGAAATTTTTACCCCCCCCCCCCCACCCCCCCCACAATAAAACTTTCTAGATCCGCCCTGATGGAAAACATGAAACTATAAAGCCTCGATTGGTACAACTGATAAAGAAGCAGTAGTAATATGCTGTAAAAGTAATATGGTGCAGAAACTGTATGCTCTCATTAAAATTTTTAATAATATAATTTTTTTTTGTCATCAAACATACAGATTCATATTGACTCTGTACACCAAACTGGTAGCTCGGCATCCATGTGGATGACAAAAGACGATTGTTGTCTGGCACTGCGTGCTAAACGATAGTATATCAATTTTTTTATAAAAGCTAGTATATAATATATTTATTTTAAATTAATATATATTAAATTATAATATATATTAATAATATATTTTATCAAAAAATCTTAGTTAATAACAAAAATTAAATTAAATTTGAAATTTGAAATTTGAAATATTATTATCTAAAAAATAAATGTTAAATTTATTTAGAATATAAATTTATTTTTGGATATAAAATAATTTTGAATATTAGAATAAAATATAAATTTATTTTTGATATAAAATGATTTGAATACAATTAAATTAAATAAATAAATTATCATTTAATATATATATATATATATTTATTTATATATATATTTTTATTTTATATATTAATATATAAGAGAGGCATAGTTAATTTATTTTATTTACTAGTTTCAAAAATTATGTTCATATTGAAAAATTTATTTTAAAAAAAAAATTTACAATTAAAATATCTATTTTTAAAAATAATATTTCGCATTTAAAACATAATATAATTTATATAATTAAATTATATTTTAAATGTGCAATACTATTTTTCAAAATTATTTATATTGTAAATTTATTCTAGTAATCAAAATTTCATTTTCTGGATATAAAAATAATTTTATGATATTATTAAATCAGATAAATGAACTAATTATATATTTTTCTTAAATTTATAAATTGTAAATGTAAATGCTCTTCCAAAGATTTCATATGACATTATTTGCGAGAGAGTATTTGGAGAACATTAATATTTAATAAATGCTTTTCTAATAAATATTAATTGGATAATATAGAGCATAAGATAATGTTAATACTCTACCAATCAAGACCCAATAGAAGCGAATCCACTCTGTCGAGAAATCATCGAACAATATCTCTAGTAGAAGATGACAATTGTAATGAAAACCTATCTCTTGTTAATGAAAATCCACTATCTTGGGAAAACATCATACAGGACAATATCTCTAGTTGAAGATGACACCTGTAATGAGAACCTATCTCTTATAGTCTTACAGAGAATCTCTCTCTCGTTCATTTGCTTGAATCTTTAAAATCATTTCTAATAGTTCACTCTATTTTTTCTTTTAAATAGTTATATAATAAAATTAGATTCTATTTCACTGTTACTATATTTATAGTGAAATAAAAGAGACAGAACAAAAAGTTAAATGATTACACTGTATATAAAATAAACTCATTTCATTCAATAAAAAATAGAATATAATTGAAACATTTTTACTTCAAACTCTATTTTACAGTGAAAGATAGAGTGAAGTTGGAGATGCTAGAGAAGATTATTTTCGATTTATCTCTTTCTTTTTTGCTTTCTTTTTTTTAACTGAAGCAAAATATACTTCCAATTATAATGCTTTGAGATACAATTTTAACGCTGATTTATTATGGTATTACAATTATATATATATATATATATATATTACGCACATGACTATACGACCAGAATCTCTATATATTATGACAATTAACTTCTGACTTACACTACAATGAGCCGTCTAATGAAGATTCAGGTCTAATATTTGCACCATATTGAAGATTTGTTGTTAATTTCTTCTCCATTAGTGTGCATACTTGTTAATAAACCACTTACGCCGGTTGAAAATCTATAGACTAATGTCTTGCTACCTCAAACATCACTCATCCTTACACCTCCCAGTACTTTCTCTTTCATGCTCAGCTTGATAGAATCTGAAGACAAGCGGTCCGGTATGGATTTCGTCACAACTACAAGGATTCGACATGGTAGTGTTGGATTCCAAAGTTTCTGCGTGGACTCATGTGTCGTTGACTCTTCAAATCTCGTCAAGATCATACAACAGGGCACCACTGCTTGTTCCCACTGTTTGATGTTTCCGTCGCTCGATAATGCTCGCTTAAAAGGCAGTGGTCCTGATAAGGAATAATTGCTCAATCCAACAAATCAATGTAGTAACAAGAGTATCAATCCAATCCTAAGTCATTTTAAAGCAATGAAAATACAAGTGAATGCTTAATCTAAGAGAAATCAAGGTAGTGAAGTGATGTGAATCAAGTAACTAAACAAGCAAGAACAAAACTAAAAATTTCAATAAGAGAAAATAGGATTCATGAAATTAGGCATTTGACTTCAAGTGACTAAGATCGAATCTAGAGTGGCAATATATCAATCAACATGTTTCCTAAGTCTAGACAACAATCCTAAACAAGTTTTTTGTCAAGATAAATGTTAATTTGCTTTTATTAATCAAACATCAATTGTCTTTGATTTAGACCACTCAAGCAATCATTAAGAACAAGTCTACTAACTATCTAAGGTACCCTAACATCAAATGTCTTTGGTTAAGCAAGCAAAGAGGAATGTTGAATTGGTTCACATTTCATGAGACACCTTCCGGACATGAAATGCCTAGATATCTAGTTTAGAGAGATCAAGACTAAACTAGCATTAAGAGCACTCAACAAGTAAGGAAATAGATAAAACACCATAGATATTCACTTAATCACTCTAATCACCCTAACTTATGAATCTAAAATGAGTATACTCTCTAATTTTCATGATTAATTTTAAACTCATGGTTGATTTAAAGAAAATCATGTTGAGAAGCAAGTTTAATCTAACAAACACAAATAGATAAGATGAAAACAGACTAAAGATTTAATCTTTCTTCAAGACATCCAAGTGTTTTGAAAAAAAAACAAGATAAATCTCAAAATTATGTTTAAAATGTATTTATAGTGCTCTAAAAACGAAGGGGTAAAAATTGATAAAAACAGAGGTGCAGATTTTTCTAGAAACTAAGTTTTTGACATGTCATTTGGCTGCTGCGCCACAAGTCACTCCAAAAACTTGGTCTCGAAAGCCTCTGTGATTCCTTAGCAGAACTCTCTATTACCGCTCCAGCAGGCCGAGTCAGAATCCGCAAATTAACACCGAAACTACTCGGCCGCGACATACCGCTGCAATAGGCCGCTCCAACACTTTGCCAAGAGCTGGTTTTGTGGCATGGCCATTAGACCGCTGTGAAGACATTAAGCCGCTGTGACACTTGAGCTCCCTTTCGTTTCTAGACCAAAATCACTCCTTTTGCCTCAAATCAAGTTCCAAATGCTTTAAACTTACCCAATGGCATCTCCAACACCTGATATAGTCTTATGCATGGAAATACAACCTAATATGTCTAAATTCTATTCTAAATGCTCAATTATATACATCAAATGATAGCTAAAATCATACAAATTCATAAGATATCAGGTGCAGGCTCTCCACCACTTCAAAATGAGTCACCACCAGATCGGAGTCTGGTCATGAGGCCTCTCTTCTTCACAGGTGCATCCCGTCCAGTCGACCACCACAGCTTCATCATGACGACTCAATCGTCCAACGGCGCCGCCAAGCTACATTTCAATTAAGTGCTCTAATCTGCTTTTGTTTTGACCAGACCCATAGTTTTAAAGACCCAACAAAAAATGTCCCAACCTTCATAGCCCAATAGGTGTACAACTTCAAAGCCCAATAGTAGCATCATTTCAAAGCCCAAAATGTGCAGACTAATATGACTTCCTGTTATTGGCAGCCAGCATCCATCTGTTCTACACCGTCTCTACCTCATCGTCTCTTCCATTAGGTTCTACCGGCTCCTTTGCCTTTCATCAAAGTTAAGTGTCTCTGTTCAGCCACGTTCTGTTAAAGCTTCTTTGCTCCGATACGGTAATATTGTAGTCCACAGCTTTGACCTGACCAAAGCTTCTGCTATATCATCAAAGCTCGCTAATTTCCCATCTTTTGGCTGCAATGAAGACCTTGACCCTCCTTCTATTCCCGATTCACCTAGTCATCTCCTTCTAGGGTTGACACTTGATACACTTCAAGTTCATGCTTAAAACTGTCACGATGACTCTTTATTTGCTCGGTAATTGCATCGCCTGTTTCTGCTGATAAGTTCTCTAGGATCAGAGTTTATGGCTCAACATTCATTAATCAAGTCACCTTAATGGAGTTTACTTCTCTGTTTGCCGATCAAGCTTACATCATGTTATCAAGCGAAGGCCGAGTACTCTCAAAGACGGTATGCAACAGCTCTGGAACCCTTTTTATTGGGTCTCTTAACGTCGATCACGACTATATTATGTTGTTCTGAACAACATCTATAGGAATTCAAGTGAATTATTTCTACGGTTCTCTTCACTCTTGTAGCACATCTATCGCTTGTTTTGTTGTAGTATTTATAGACATTCACTTTTCCGTCGAGTTTATCTCCGGATGTAATCGTCTCAGTCCTTTGGGCTTTTAGTTTTAATATACTCAGTTGTTGTACAAAAAAATCTTATGATATAGAAATATAACACTATTAATCAAACCATTAAACCAAGAGAATTTTCACCATATAGACAAATTTGGTATTAGAGATCAATCAATGTTTCAGTTCCAAAATATAGCATACTGCATGTTATATGTAAATAAAATAAATTAACATCAACATTTATTTTAGAATCACTTTATTTTCTTTAAAAAATATTTAATTACTTTTTATTCCCAACAAATAAACAATGGTCATTTATTAAGATCTCTTTGTGTTTATTTAATTTGCAAAATTATCTTCATATTTTTATTTGAGTGAATTGGATTTAGGATATTGGCTTAATTTCTCTCTATTTTATTTATTTTTCTTCAAAGAAATGACTTCTCATTTTTATCTCTTCAGTAACTATATGATCTACTTACTATTTACTTAAACATATGTTATATTTTCTAGAATGATGTTGCACTAATTTGAATTGAGTATAGAAGACTTAATATTTCTTGGGTTTCGTCAATCAAGATTAATGCACATTGGAGATATTGCATAATCAGTCTCTTATACACCAATTTTGGTCCGTCCTGGGTGTACTATATTAGTCTAACATATACCGGTTCAACATCCCGGATCATCTACCACATGATAGCCTCTGGGTCGTCCGGTTGGGTTCACCTCACTTGAATCTACAACTAAGGACAGTCCTCGGGCTATCCTCTGATCACCTTGAATTCTTGGTTTAACTCACTTGGATAAGTCACATTGTTTAATCATCAGTTTTGAAGTTCAAAAAATGTTTCCAGTCAAAAATATTTCTAGATCCCTCATTGATCTTTTCTCAAAATATTATGAGGCGGTGGAAAATCAAAACTGTAAGAACTTTGACAATTTATTAGTAAATTTAGGGAACACTATGATAAACACTGTAAGAAAAGATATAAACATGCATCAAGGGGTCAAAAAACAGCACATAATGTTGGCAATAAGATGTGAGTTAGAACTGTAATAAGAACTAGAACTCGATCCGCGTCTGCGCGCAGATGTTTGATTTAAATTGTGTTCAACGTAAACTCATAAGCCATTGGTTTTATAAAACAAATCTCATGTCTTATTTTATGTTTTGTAATTTTCATATATATTAGGATATATTATTTTATAATATAGATGTTTGATAATAGTTTTTTATTTATACATAATATTATATTAAAAATTATAACTTGATGCAATTTGATGTAATTTTACTATTCATATATTAGCATGTTGTTTTTTGTTAATTTATTTTAAAATGAAAGAACATACTAATTTTTTTAAATTTTGCATTAGTCTTTTATGAATTATTATTAATTTTATGATTTTTTTCTTGAAAATTAAATATATAGTATAAAATTCAGTTTGTATTTTTATTTTCACCAAAAAGAAAAACAACCATTATAACTAATTAATTTAAATTGATTTTAAATACATCGGCAGAATATGTAAGTAGAAAAAAATACAAAAAAGGAAATACTTAATTTATAGTAAATGCAATGTTTAAATATGTAAATAAAATAAAGTACTTAATTTGTTATCTATGTTTTCAAACAATTCTTATTTATCAACAAAAAACCTTTCTCTCTTCAAAGTCGCTCTAATCTCTCACTACAAAGCATCAGAATCCTAACTCCAGTACAGAGACCGCCGTAGCCGGAGGCTCTCTCTTCCCCTTTCCTCTTTTCTTTTAATTTCCTTTCCGTCGTTTATTCTAATTGTCTCCTTGTGTGGCGTTCTGGAAACTGTGAAACAACCGGAGATTCGTAGTGTTTCAACCGTGAGGGTTTGCGGCTCTCTGGAACGACGGAGAGACCTGTAAACGACGGTAGAAGCGAGAGTCGGCTTTTAGGGCTGAAGGAGGAGACATATCTAGTTTTCTTTTTTTAGATCTGCGGCAAATCCTTCATGATGGCAGCGCGTGGCGAGACGAGGCGTCTCTTCCACTATGGATCTCCTTCCCTATGCGAGAGAGAGACGATTGGAGGAGAAAAAAACGGCAAGTGAAAAGCGGTTTGACGTCTGGTTCTCGGAAGCAACACGTGTCAAGGTCTCAACGTCGGGGTGGTCAACCGGCGGAGATAGCCTTGCGACGGCACGTGGCAGAGGCTCTGCATCCCAGCGCCGGAGAAGACATTATGTTTATAACCGGCGGCAAGAGTTCTGCACCGCTGGAAGATTAGGAACAGCGGTACCTGCTAGCGTCTGTTTGTTAAAGTCCGCTTTTTCAGTACAGAAAAGTCTGTCCGTTTTGAGGCTGAGGATAGAGACATCGAGAACCCGGAGATGTGAGCTGAGGTTCGAAGATGCGCCTCTGGCGAAGTTGTTGTTGGTACATGAGCTTCACTCCTATCTTCTGGAACCAATAATCTGGTTATAACTGTACTCAAATTAAGATTTTATCTTTTGTGTGAGTAGATGTCTTCGTATCATTAGGTCAAATTAGGGGTTTAACGGAACTATCTCATTTTGTGTCGTGGGATGATTTATGTTCCTTGGGTTTAAATTGTAATGGGATTAAGTCGGGTAGCGTTGGATCTTCTATAATGATTCAGGGTGATACTAGATCCCCATCTGCATATGCGGTGAAAATCTGTTGTGGATTAAACTGGTTATACCCAAACATTGGATGAATATAAATTGTTGCTGAGCCAAAAAAAAAAGAAAAAAAAACAATTATCATTTATATTAGGGAAGATGATCTATTTCTCCACGAGAAGTATGATATAGCACCAAATGTCTACCAAAGTATGACTCCATGGTATTTTTCTCCGAAAACAAAGTTCGAAACTTATTTCTCCACCATTTTTTTATTTATTCACGATTTTGAAAATTTAAAATCTTGAATTTCAAAAAATAAACTGATGAAAAAAAAACCAAGACCAAAAAATACCCGACATAAGAAAACCCACCTCCAATTTGATTTCCATCAAGAACCCTAAACGAAGTCTGGTCCACAATTGAAGCTTGGAGAAGAAAATGCCAGGTGGTTCGAGTACCTTGTCTAGAGCAACGACTCGAGGGAGTTCTTCTCATCGTCGAGGTGGAATCATCATGGGAATTCAGAAGAGATGCTGGTGTGGTGATGAAATTGTTCCTTTGATGTCGAACTTGAAAAAAACTTACCGGAATCAGGGAAAAAAACTCTTCGTTCTATGGAGCACCGACATCGCAATTCCGTTGGTTTCACTCTAGGTTTTCCATTTTCGTCATGGGTTTTCAGAGGAGAGTGATGCTGTGTCGGATCTTAATCTGGTTAGTCGTTGGGTTAACATGGTTTACAGTTTGTTTAAAACAGTAAACCACCATAAATCAATTTTATGGGGTTTTAGATTTCGATCTTTATAGTTGTGGGGAAATTTAATAGAACTTTACGTTGGTGGAGAAATAGGTTTCGGACTTTGTTTTCGGGGAAAAATAACACGGGACCATACCTTTTTTCAAAAGGATGTTCTATTACTCAAGGTGGAAGTGCTATATCATATTTTTCGGGACAAGACTTGGGTTCACCTCCTATGGTGAACCTTCAAATTCACCACCTCTTTAATAACCAATCAAAGTGCCAAGTAGACTAATGATAAAATAATTTAAAAAATAAATAATATCACATTTAATAATGTTAATGTCACTATTTAATCACTAAACTCAAACTATATACCCTAAATCCAAATTATAAACCCTAAATTTTAAATTATAAACCCAAACTCTATACCCTAAACTCAAACTCTATACTCTAAACCCAAATCTTAAACCCTAAACCCAAACTATAAATCATAAATCAAGAAATCTAAACTTTAAACCCAAAATTATACCTAAACTCAAACCATAGACCCTAAACCCAAATCATATACTCTAAAACCAAACCATAAACCCTAAACCTAAACCGTAGACCCTAAACCCAAACCCTATACCGTAACCCAAACCATGAACTCTAAATCCAAAATTTAATTCTTAACCTTAAATTCAAAGAACATCAATATTAATCCAAATATTTAGAGTATAGGGTTTGGATTTTGTATTTACGTTTTGGGTTTAGAGTCTAGGATTTGGGTTTAGGGTATAGGTTTGGGTTTATGATTTATGGTTTGGATTTAGGGTATAGAATTTGGGTTTATGGTATAGAGTTTGGGTTTATAATTTAGAACTTAGTGTTTAGAATTTGGATTTATGGTATAGAGTTTGAGTTTATGGATTAGATAGTGATATTAGCATTATTAAAATTGACACTATTTATTTTCTTAATTATTTTGATTTTTGAAAAAATTATTTAATATTTTTAATCATTAATCTAGTTGGCATTTTGATTGGTTATTATAGAGTTGGTGAATTTGAAGGTTCACCATAGGGGGTGAACCCAAGTCTTGTCCTATTTTTCGTGGGAAGATAGCTCGTTTTCCTTTTATCTTATTATTTATATTTCCAAACAATACCAAAATGTAATTTAGTTTTAATAATAGAGAAACAATTTTTTTTGTTGATGAGTAAGAATACGAAACTTATTCTCAAAAAAAAAAATAGAAAAATAGAAAACGAAACTTCCTTTGTGATTCGATAAGTGGTTGTGCTTATGTTCGTTCTACCACCTGATACACTAAAATAATGGTTCCTGGAACTTTGGAACTCTTTTCTAAAAAGTAATTTACACGTTTATTTTTACTTGAGTTATTGCATGCAGAAAACATTTCAATATTCAGACTGTAATCACTAATACAACTCACAGTCTTTCATGAATGATTTTAATAGATAATCCTTTTATCCAATATTTATGAACTTTTTTTGCATTGCAAACTTATTTAGCAAAAGTATGTGACGGAAATTAATCTATATTTTCTTGATAAAAGAAAATTCTTCTAGTTTTTTATTTTATATTAAGTTTCAGTTAGTAACCAAATAATTTTAACGATGAGAATTATCTATTAGTTGAATTTAGTATAATTATTAAATCTAAGAATTAATAATATGTGTGGATTATCTGTGTGGCGCTACGATATCTTGATCTATCTTTATTAACTTTTCTTTTATATATATAAATTATTTCACGATCGAATATGAAGTAAAATATTGCTGGATATGTTATAGTGATGCAGTAGAATAATAAATTTATGATTACCAATAGATACCTATCTTTTATCGATCAATAATCTTTTTAGAAAGGTTGATGAAGTGGGCTATGAAAATGCAGTGCAACTAATTAATTCCAACAAGATGGTCAAGCTTAATATAATACTTAATTGGCTAATTACTAGTTTAGTGTCCTATTCAAGAAAAGCATTTGGTTAATTCGAGAATATGATACCTTGTTACTTTCGAGAAGCATTATAAAATTGATGCAACATAGTAAAGCAACATGTAATAAGATTCACCTTCATCCTGATGATGAGTAATCAATCACCAGTTCATAAATCGAAAACCTGAACTTATCGGTTAGATACATCTAATATTCTACATAATAATGCTTACCCGTGTATTAAGTATTTAGAATCAATTATTTTGGTCGTTAATCATAAAGTGTACATAATTTCGAGAGATTGGAATTCGTATGCATGCAAATCCACGTCGATAAGATATGCAAAGTATTTCTTCAAAAAAGAAACATAAGCTAAGTATTGTGAAAGGCCTATTTAACTTCTTCTTTTTTCAAAAAAAAAAGAAAGAAAGAGGTATTTGAGAATCTATTGATGATATACACCACTGACCCATGAAATTACTCGGAGAAATTTTTGGGTTCACCTTTATGAACCTTTAGGTTTACCCAACCAATATGATTTCGTTATTTCATATTCAGTATCTTTTAAAAAAGGAAACAAAATATTGTCAAGTTTTATTATGTTTTAAAAATAAAAAGTAATATTAATTGTAAACAAAAACACGTTTTTAAAAAATATATTTTTAATACCGTCAACCAACACTAAACCCTAAATCCTAAATCCTAAACCCTTGGATAAACCCTAAACCCTTGGTAAATCTAAAACACTTGGATAAATTCTAAATCCTAGAGTTCAGGATTTACCCAAGGATTTAGGATTTACCCAAGGGTTTAGGATTTACCCAAGGGTTTAAGGTTTAGTATTTAGAGTTTAAGGTTTAGTATTTTGCTGATTGTGGTAAAAATATTTTTTTTTAAATCAAAAGATTTAGGATTTAGGATTTATCCAAGGGTTTACCATGTGTTTAAGATTTATGATTTAGGATTTAGTGTTTTGTTGACGGTATTTTAAATATATAATCTATTTTTGCGACTACTATTATTTTCTATTTACTTTTTATTTTAAAAACATAATAAAATTTGACAATATCTTGTTTCCTTTTTTAAAAGATACTGAATATGAAATAGCGAAATCCTATTGGTTGGGTGAACCCAAAAATTTCTCAATTACACACCACTGAACCGGAAGAATAGCTGCGCACTATTTAACTTTGTTCTGAAAATCAAACATATATACAAATGGTAATATATAAAAAAAAACTTGTATCGTTCGCATTTTCCCAATCAGTTTTAAGTCATAGGTTCATGAGACTCAATATAATATCATATTATGGCAATTGGTGTTAGGATGTATAGCATTTATGAAAAAATTGCGAACGACATATTTTATGCAAGATGCAAAGCCAATAATGAATCGATAAACCATATGTTTTTTTAGTATCTTCTAGCATTTTAGGTTTAGGCTATTTCAAAGATACCATTAAAGCAAGTCACTTTCCCAACAAGTTCTATTTTCAGAAACATGGATCATCTCTTTTGGAGAGTTCTTCCGCAGATGGATGATTATCAGTTTGCATGGATTCTATGATATATTTGGAAAGAAAGGAATAACAAAGTTTTCAGTAATCTAGAGACAATGATCCCAGGAAAATGCTTAAATTGGCAGAAACATAATCTACAAGAGCTGAGACACATATATTGAACATACAAAGGGTGCGCACTACCACAAATAAAGACTGCAACCCTAACATCAATACCAGGAAGATGGTATTTCACAGATAGGTCTTAGAAAGAGAATGATATATATTCCGGACAAGGTTGGTTCAGTATATTAGAAGGTTTTGATGGGTTGATGGGGGCGAAGAATGTTAGGGATAGTTTCTCTTCTCTTCATGCGTAGATGGAAACATTACTTTGGGCAATGGAATACATAAGGAACATACGTCAGTTTCAGATTATGTTTGTAACAGATTGTTTTTAATTGGTGAAGATGATTTCAGAACCAGAAGAATAATCAGCTTTGCAAGTTATTTGGAATTGACATCAAAACCCTGAAAAAAAATTTCCTCATATCAAAGATCATTTATGTGTTAAGGACGCAGAATTTAAAAGGCGGATAATCTAGCACGCAATATCAGAAAGCAACTTTCTTTCATCGTTCATATGGATACAGATTTCGGTATGGTTTACAGATTTTGTATGAGTTTGTATAAATTGATGATAAAAATAATAATGTGAGAAAATCAGTTTACGTAAGGTGTAAATTTTATTTTATTGTATTTAATTTGTTTACTCAGAAACTTTTCCAAAAAAAAAAAAAAAAAAAAAAAACTTTTCCATCTCAGTGTCACCTGGAGCAATGTCGAAGTTACACAACACAAGAAACATATATTATCCAATCAATCACTTCATAATTAGGCCAACAAGAGCAACATATTAAAACATACTATAATTTTACCAATTTTTATTAATCATATATACACAAACATGTAAATATAGAAAGATCCCGAATTGTGCAAAGTATTGCATACTGGAATCAAAACGGGGGGAAAAGTCAAGAGACAAGTGTCTTATCATGGTATGTACACAGTGAAAAACACAATAAGGATATGTAGTGGATATGCGATTAGACATTAGCTTATGCTATATAGATAAATCTAACATAAAGTGATACAGTTTTTATACATACACGTCACCAGAGACGTAAATGGCAACGCAGTTGTAGTGGAATTCGTGGAATCAACCACTAATTTAGGGGGGAAATTAAGCAAAGTTACATTATCCGGAGATAATTGTGCGTGTTATTGGTGGAATTGGTGACCTTTTCAAAATATATTCTTTGGTGGATTTTTCTTTATATATGTATGCATGTAATAAAAAAACATTTAGTCATTTTAGCTGTTTGGAAGCATTGCTGAACTATTTTATCTGGCTAAAATAATTTTCATACATTACTTTTACATTATAATGTTTCTATTTTATATACTCCTTCCGTTTTTAAATAGATGATGTTTGGATGAATTTTTGATGTGTCAAAATAGATGATATTTTCATATATCAATATATTTTTAATTTTATAAAAAAATTTGTAATCAATAGTATTTTATAGTTTGCTTTGTTATTGGTTGAATAATTTTTAATTTATATTTTAATGATTTTTAAAATAAAAAACGATTTTTTAATAGCTGCGCACAATTCAAAAAGTGAATTAATTTGGAATGTGGGTAGTGAACAAGTTATCAATTTGGAGAATGAGTATTTTTATTTGCAAAGAGGACTTACACTTTTGACCCAATGAAATTTTTTTGTGAAAGTCTTTCCAGCCCCTACACACCACACATATTCACATGTTTGTCATTGTTTTAAACAAATCAATAAAAATGGACCTATTTTATTTATTTATTTTGTTTTTTTTGTCATCTTTTAGATTAATAAATAGATTCAACAGTAATATCAGCTTTTTACAAACCACATAAAACCAACTAAGGTATACCCTACCCAAAAAATCAGAGGCATCCAAGTACTAGAGCAACATTCATTTAAATCCTGTTTCGATCAAACTAAACAACCATGATCGATCACCCACAAAAAAATATTCATCAAAAGAAACCAAGATAGATCAACTAATTAGAGGGAAGTATTTCTTCATTCTGAAATAAGTCAACCATCCCACTGGACGCTCCTGTAGCTACATAGGAATGCATAAAACCTCTCTTTGTCACATTTTACGCAATGAGGAAAGCCTCTCTATTAGTAGTTCTCTCTTCTTTTATCAATCTCCACCATTCCAGCTTTCTTAGTCTCGTCATGATCTGTGCGTATTGACACGTGAAATGTGGCCATGCTTTTGGTCTGAGGATCACGTTAGTCAGGGTAGCTTCATCCATAGCAATAATCACTCGGTTCACCCGGTGGAAACTCAAGCTTTCAACCGTCCAAATCAATGCTTGAAACTTAGCTTCATCGAGTGATGGTATGTTAGAGAAAGCTCTTTGACTATGCAATATGACTGCCCATTTCGTTTCTTAACACCCAAACGATCCTCCACTCCTCTGCGTGTTCTTGTCCACATCTACTCCAACATTGCACTTAAGCCAACCTCAGTTTGGAGGCGTCCATCTTCGTTCTTCGACCCCCACCATTGTTTTCTCCTTCTCCTCCAGCTCTTTCTCATGTTTTTGAGCTAGCAGCCAGGACTCCACTTCCTACGATATCTTGTCAATCAGGTTTGTTGCCATAAAAGCTTTGCCTGCAAAGATTATCCCATTTCTTGTTTTCCACAAGTACCATAATCCAAGGTATCATGTTCCTGATCCTTTCACTTATCGCCTTGTTCTTCATCGACATCATAAGATAGTGGATATTAGAGAAGTGAGAGACTTTGTCATACCCATTCATCGGATGCGGGACATTCGCCAGAGCCCAAACTTGTCTAGCTATGGAGCATATCAATGGACCTACTTTATATTAACAACTTTTTCTCTTTTACCTTCAATCTCTCCTCCAGATTTTCTTCTTCGATGTCTGCATCTATGCTTCAAAAGTTTACATTATTCTTCTCTATGGCTTTGGTCTAAAATACAAAATTACTCTTTATAGCTCTGGTCTGTAATAGTTTTTTCTTTTCTAATAAGACGTCATTGCGATGATCATATGCTATTAAATTTCTTATCCTTCGCTTTTGTGATTTTAGTTGCATTTGACAAGGATTTTTAAGCTTAATTATTTGATAATAATGATGCACGAACTGAAGTATATCATTACTAGCGAAAAACCCTGACCGACATAAATAAGATTCATTTTTAGCAGATGATGGATTCGATTACTCATCTCCAAACTTGAGCTTGACCGGAGTTTGACGGAGCTGATGTTGGACCAAATCTTGACTAAGCTGGACCTCGATGGAGCTAATTCTGGACCGGAGCTTAACATAGTGATTCCAGATCGGAGCTTGACGGAGCTCTTGCCGTGTAAAGACAGTGACAACGACCGGAGTTTGCCTTAAATAATTCACAGTCTCCGCTCGTCGTCTTGTTTTTTACGCCGGTGCACCGGAAACTCGAAGCCAACGTCGTCTACAAGCTCGAATCTGTTGTCGTCAACAAGCTCTGATATGTTTTCCAAGTTTCTTGTTATTGCTATTTTAGGTCCTTCATATTTTGATTATCTACAATTTGGCCCTGCAACTTCGAAATGTTAAACGTAAAAAAACCAAAAACGTTATATACCTTATATAATTGATATATTGTACAGTTAAAACTCTATAAATTAATAATTTTGGATTTGATAATTTATTAATTTACAGCAAATATATTTTTAAGATTTATATCTATTTTAAAATGGGTTTTATGTTTACATATAAAGAATATTTAATTTTACTGATTTTTTAAATTAATAAATTATGTAGTTTTAACATTATTAATTCAAAGAATAAATTATCTATTTTATAAATTAAATGATTTTATGATTGTTGATAGTACATAATTTTATTTTGTTAAGAAATAGGTTTTAAAGTCTTTAACTTTAGAATTATATATTTATATTAGGGTTTGGGTATCTAGTATAAGTGTTTTGACTATATGCATTGTAATTTGATAATAATTGCATGTATACAATAATACTATTTTCAAAATTTTATAAAGTCATAATCTATAAAGTGTAGGTTATAATTCTAAAAATCTAAAATTATTTTTAAATTAAAAAACGTATTTATATTTTTTATACCTTAAATAAAAGTTATAAATGATATTAAATTAAATGTAACAAAAGAGGAAAAATGCCCGATTCACACCTCGGTGTACACCACATGGACACCCCGGCATACACTCCATGGACACCCCGGTGTACACTAGTGCGCATCCGGTGGATACCAAATTATTCTTAAAATTTTGAAAACATATTTATTAGTGCTAACAAATTATCAAAATAAATGATTAGTTTGCTTTTTTCGTGTACACAATACTTTCATGTGTATACACTATTTACTCCCCAAGTGTACACACTGTGTATTCCCAAGTGTATACCATTGTAATCACAGGTGTACATCGAATGTACATCCCGGTGTACACTGAATATACTCTTTTTACATCAAGGTGTACATTCTGGTGTACACCGAGTGTATATTTTGATGTGCACTTGGTATATTCGTGTACATCTTAGTGTACACCGAATATACTCCTTTTACATCAAGGTATACATTTTGTGTACACCGAATGTAGATCCTGGTGTACACTGCGTGCACACCGAGTCCTGGTGTACACAAGTGTACTTCTTGGTATCTACGTGTACACCTATCTGGTTTTACATTCTGGTGTACATTGAATGTACTTTCTTGTAAACCGTTTGTACATCTTGGTGTACACCGACTGTACTTCTTGCTATCCACGTGTACACTATCTCTACACCATAATGTACACCCATGTTTACACCATGGTGTACACCACAATATAATTATAAAATTTATTCAAAAATAGTAAGATTTTGTTAGATTCCTTTTTAACATATTTTTTATAATTAAAAATAAAAAAATTCAAATTTATAGTTGGTTTATTATTAATATAAATAATTAAATATATCATATTAACTAATTCTTTAAATGTCTTATTATGACGTGTTAATAGTAGATAAAATATGACCCTAAATTAATAGATTAGATTTATAAACTTTACACCAACACAAATCATTTTTGAATCAATCCTAAATCCTAAATGATATTATTCTATATAAAACCTAAACGTTATATTCTATAGATTCCCCATTTAAATAATAACAAATAAAACTTTGTGTATCATTTTTTAGCTTTCATAAGAAACAAGATATAATACGCTATTTTTTATTTGTTATTATTTAAATGGAGAATCTATAGAGTATAATGTTTAGGATTTATATAAAGTATATCATTTAGGATTTAGGATTGATTCAAAAATGATTTGTGTTGGTGTAAAGTATAAATCTAATCTAATCTATTAATATAGAGTCTATTTTTATCTACTGTTAACAATTCATGGTAAGACCATTTAAAGAATTAGTTAATGTTGCCCAAAAAAAAGAATTAGTTAATATGAAATATTTGATTATTTATATTAATAATAAACCAATTATAAATTTGAATTTTTTATTTTATTTATAAAAAATCTGTTAAGAAAGAATCTAACAAAATCTTACTAAAGTTTAAATATTTTGATAAAATAACACATTAATTAATTTCGTAATTAGTAATATAATATTATTATAAATCAATGTTAATTATTATTCTAAAACAAGAAAATAAAAATTCTATACTATTTTGATTTTTTTTATAATTATATTCTGTATTATATAAAAATAGAAGTGATTTATGAATTAAATATGACAAAATTATATTAAATAGGTAAATTAACAAAAAAAATTTAAAAAATTGTTTCATGTAAATAAATTATAATTCATCATTAAAATGAGTAAATATTCGTAAACTATATATGATGAGTGGAGATGACAGTGCACCGGCGTGGAGACGGCAAGTGGAGTCTAGGGTGGTTCATTTTCGATTTACAGTGCACCGGTGTTGTGAACAAGACGACCACCGGTGATGACGACCGGAGACGACGACGACTTTGATAGATGAGTTCGACGACGATGACGGAAAGGAAGATCAAGCTCGGGTGTGGAGATGAGCTTTGTCAACCTCCATCAAAAAAAATTTTCTTCTTGTTTCTAACAACCGCCAAGTCGCTAGTTTCGAGTACAAGCTGATAAGTGAGTTGTAGAAAACTGAGTCAGTCTCCATCCCGAACTTGATTTATCGACTGTGAACAAGTTTTCAGAGACGAAAGTCAAGTTAACGGATGTAAGACTTGAGGAGAGAGAGAAGAAAGTGACGGAATCTGTGGGACTGAGTCATCCAAGTTTATTGATACACTAACCAAGTTTCAGAGTCAATTTTACATCTAATTTACTCAAGTTTATGGGTCACAAAAGATTAAAATAGTCATGATTTATTTCTCTCCCATATAGTCATGAGTTTTTTTCCAATTAAGAGCTTGATTGTTTCCAGTTTTTGAAGTAGTTTTTGGTTTTTGATTTTCCAAAAATTATTTTTTATCCAATCATGATTTTATCAAAGTAGATTCCCTAATTTTTAGGGAAACTAGTTTTTCCAGTGTTTTGCTATTTTATGTGTAAAAGCTAGAATCCACATTTTTATAGTTTCTACCGACGACAACCATTGTCTTTTTTTCTATTATTATTTTTCAAAAAAAAATATTAACTTTAGAAAAACATCTACTGACTAAATTTATTATACAAAATACATGAATAAAAATCACAGAATAATAACATAATTTAAAAATCAATTTACTGGATCTTTGTTTAGCCATATTATTTATTATTATTTAAATGGAATTTTATACTATAAAATTTATATAGAATTAATTAATTTTTATTAGTTACAATTGTTATACATTTATTACATTGTAATTTTATTTGTTATATATAATATGGAAATTATTTTTATGTTAAATATTTGAATTTGCATAAATTTTATTATGATTACCATCGCTTAAAAAATATAATTATTTTAATTTTGCTTTTATAAAAGCTAATTATATATAAAACTAAAATCTTCTCTAAAAATTCAGCTATTGATATTTATTTTGTAATATTTTAATATCATAATTTTATCATATTTTAAAATATAAATAATTTTATTTAATCTGTTTAAAAAGCTTAACTATGAATTGTGTATTTAGGTTTAGGGTTTAGAATTTTGTAGAATAAAAAAGTACTACATTTTTGAATTTTTTTTAAATAGTTTGAAAAATATATTTTTCGAATTTCAAAAAGAAATTTTGAAAATAAAAATTCGAGAACTAATTTGTTTTGTAAATAATTCGAATTTGAAAACATATAATTTGAAATAAAAAAAATTATTATTTTTTATTTTTAATTTTCAATATATTTGTTTGTGACAAAAACATAAAAGATCTATTTAGGAGAATTGCCATTTTATTTATGATATATTTAAAATAAACTTTAATATAAGTTTTCATTTTATCAGGAATACTATTTTTTATTGTTTTCAAAATAAGATTTTATTATTAATAATATTAAAGTTGAAAAGCAAAAACCAAAATCTAAAGATATCATTTAATTTTTTTGAAAACCTAAAATTTACAGAAAAATCAAAAACCAAAATTTAAAACCAAAATCTAAAATCTAAAAACTAAAATCTAAAAACCAAAAACTAAAATCTAAAAACTACTAAAGCAATCATCACCTAAAACTTGCAGTGACCCAAATTATGAACTTGTCGTGATCCACTGTCATAACTGACTCTCCTAAAACTTCATGTATTTTAGAACGGAAGGAGTATATGATTCTTTTTTTTTTTGATAAAATGAGTATATGATTCTTCAACTTAGCAATTCCTTATTTGAATATCAGAAGTCTATAGCATAGAAAAATGCATTATTTGAAAAGACTTTAGAAAGTATTATAACTTTCATTATCAGCAATGAGGGTCCATTACGATATAATTATCCTTTTTGTGAGTAGGAAAGATGAAGGAATGTTCAAAGAAAACTTATAGGGTTCTTGTTCGACGAAAGTTTTCTGTAGGATCATGCATGCGCTTGCGTACCACTTTTTCTAAATAATAAAGTATGGACACGAAAGACAAGTTTAGAGTCTGCTTATGTGGGTAACCGAACCTCATTGGTGATTTTGTTGGTTTCGTTGGAACCTCCTTACCATTTAGATCACATGTATCTTGTTGAAAGAAAGTTTCTTTCCCTTACAGTTTTAAAACCAAAATATATAGAGAATTTAGGACTTATATGTCTGGATCACATTATGCATGGGGGTGTGCTACTCATGTTATTTGGAGGACTGGCATCAGTTTGGCTACTCTTTAGAATTTGCTATGAAAACATCTATCTTATTAAAAGAGAAGTAAAAAATGAATTCACCCTAAAATTTACAACTTATTTACAGGTTAATTCCGCTGATGTATTAAATAATATTAACTTAATCATCGTTTCTCTTATTTTATTAATATTTCCTAAATAAAGTTTAGCTAAATTTCGTATTCAACATATTTACTAAAATGGTTTAGCTCAAATTTAGGAAAATTCAAGTTTGAAAAGGATTTCTAGAAATGCTATGTAATATTTCCCAAGTATTATATAATCCGGCCTAAATAATATGTATTTTGGATATTCTAACACATATGTTTTAACCATTACGGTTACAATTAATTAATTTCGACAATAAAATCTATATATGCTAAGATTTAAATATTTTTGATTTACTTGTAGAATAATACTGAATTGTTTATAACTGGATATTAATTATTCACTCAATCTAAATCTTGCCTAAATATATATATTTCAAATAATTCTAAAATATATGTTTAACAATTTCAGTTACTATTAATTATTTTCAACAATAAAATCTATCTATAATAAAATTTAAATATATTTTAATTACTTGTAGGATAATATTTAATGTTTATAATTGAATATTCCTTTTCTGATGTATATAATCTTGTCATATAGCTCATATCTAATCGAAAAATTTAAAATATTATTACAGTTGAAAAATGATTTCGTGTTAAAGAAATATTACTTAAACATATCAAAGGGTCAAGTATTTGTCAAAGGTCTAGTATGGTGCACAGATCAATATTTTTTTATATAATGTACAATATTTAATTATTGTATTTATAAACAGTTTAAAATATAAAAATATTTAAAATATTAACTAATAAGCATTTAAATAGTATCTATGTAACAAAAGTGAAAAAGGTATCCATATGACATATGTGCGGGTTAAACTCTAGTATATTTTGTAATGCAATGTACAAGCAAAAGTGTTTATGAAAAGAAGACAAAAAGCACTAACTTTCACAAAAGAATGTTTGGCAAGGAACGTAAATATGTTAAACTTTTTTATAGTAAAGTTTTTTTTTTTGAAACTCAAGTAAAGTTTCCATAAAACATTAATACTCTCTTATTTTTAGTTATTATCTTGATGGTTCATATCTATGCTTATACAATAATTTGTTTCGGTTATTTTATAATAAACTAATTTTCAGTTTGATACTCCATATAAATAATTTTAGCGGGCAAAAAGAAGTAAAAAGTGAATCATCTATACTATTATTTGCGAAGTGATTTTTCGCAACGAAGATTTCACGTTAAAAGTTGGAATGGTTAATATCGATACTATCCTTAATAAATTTGTATATATAATTAAAAACAAATTTATATTAGTCAAATTTGGAGTGGTAAATATCGATACTGCCCTTAATGAATTTGTATATATAATTAAAAAAGAATTATATTAATCAAATTATTTGTTAAAAAAAATTCTTATATATTTTTTTGTTATCTTAAAATAATTATTTCTATAAAAGTTTAAAAAAAGATATAGAATAATTTATCTATATTTATACTACTATTTGTAAATTTATTATATTTGCGAGGTGATTTTTCGCGATGAAGCTTTCACGTTAAAAGTTGGAGTGGTTAATATCGATACTGCCCTTAATGAATTTGTATATATATAATTAAAAATGAATTTATATTAATCAAATTTGGAGTGGTTAATATCGATACTGCACTTAATGAATTTGAATATATAATTAAAAAGGAATTTATATTAATCAAATTTTTTTTTTCTAAAATAAGATAATTCTTATATATTTTGTTGTTATCTTAAAATAACTATTTCTATAAAAGTTAAAAAAATAAGATATAGAATAATTTATCTATATCTATACTATTATTTGTGAATTATTATATATTTACAAAAAAATATTTATTAATAATATTAATTATTTTAAAATAAGATAATTCTTCTATATTGTGTTGTTATATTAAAATAATTATATCTATTATAAAATTTAAAAAATAAAGATATAAAACAATCTATCTATCTATCTATCTATCTATACTATTATTTGAGAAGTGAATTTGCTTCATGCTCTCCATAACTATAGATTTAGCTTATTTTATGCTTAATTATTAATATTAACTAATTAATATTTTTAGTGATTTAACTGATAATTTATCATTATCTTGAAAAAATCATCTTCAAAATTAATAGTATAGATTTAGTAATATTAAAGTATTACATATATGTTTATATTATATTTTGGTTTAGCAATATCAAAGCCACTATATTTTAATGAATATATATATATATATATATATATATATATATCACATAAGATAGAATAATAATTTATCTTTTACTTTGTAGAACAATAAAATCACCTATTGTGATAATTTCTAAAAAAGTTGGCAGAAGATTCAAAATTATTTATACTATTATTCGCAAAATAATTTGTTCGCTCTCACGTTTAAATTTAGAGCGTTGGAAATATTTTTCATTCTTAATAAATAATTAGATTATATTTGTTAATATATAATTACCCATAAATTTAAAAAATAAATTTTATTAATTTGGTATTCATCATTATCTAAAAATTCTATATTCTATTATCTAAAAATATTTACATCATATATTTTAACAATAAATACAATTTATGTATATGTGAATATTTTAAGTTTATTTTATGTAACAAAAGATATTTTATTAAAATAGAAAAGTATTGAATATAAAAATTAATATTTAGTTAATTAATAAATATTTAAAAAAATGAGAATAATTTTATTCTAAGGTTTTTGAATTTATAGTTTATCTGTTTATAATTTTTTTTAAACTATTAATCCCACAAGTGCAGGCAAAACACCTAATTTTGTCATATAAATGAACCATTCCAGATAAGGAAACAATCCAGGACAACTACAAATAAACTGGAAGTAAGCAATTCATGTTAAAAGGAAAATGCATAAAGGAACCAGCGGTTCATATACATTTTTCTAATGGCAGCTTAGTCCCAAATTTGATCATGATTCATGATCTTGAGAGTAGCATATTGAAATCCGACCCAAACCAATTTTCGTTTTGATATTTAAATACTTTTCAGTTCATTTGTTGCATTAGACCAGGACCAATATACATACATTGTCTAAAATATATGAAACCGTGGAAACTATTGGTCCAATAAAACAGATTGGGACTGAATTAATCTCTATGGATTTCAAGTTAAAACGAACAATGCTATGTGCTAAATCTATTATCATACAAGACATGCCAAAAAGCCCATCGGGTCAGATATTTATCAAAACGTGAGCCCAATAGAAAAAGACGGGGACTACTAAACTACTTTGCTATACCTAATGGCTTTTTCGTGATTAAACGTAATAATCAGGGGCAAGAAGAGAAATCACAAGCATCGAGACACTTGATGATAGTATCTTTTCATCATGTGGGTCCAGAATTCGCCTTTTACTTTACAGGCCGGTCCTTACTTTTTTATCGCTTTTCCTAATTTCTTCCAACGTATTTTCCCACTGCAGAATACTAATCAATTACGAAAATACCCCTCTTATGTTATGTCCTTTTCTTTTTTTCTTGGCTTGTCTTCTTCTCCTTCTTGACTCTCTCTCTCTCTCTCTCTCTCACTCTCTCTCTCTTCTTCGAAGCCCGACAGTAATTTTGACCGTTGCTTTCTCCAACGTCTCTTCTCCTCACACGCTCCTCCACAGCTTCTTTTGACCATTACACAACCCTATTAGGTTCCTCTCTTTTGTCTTCTCTCTCTCTCTTTTTCTTGGTTTCTTCTTTGCTTTTATTTCTTTTAACATTTCACCAGAACCAATCCAAGATTTTTCCACTGTGCATGGGGTTTTAGATTTTTTCTTGAAGAGGGTTTAAGAAGAGTCTTGTAAACTAAGCAAAGAATCTTTCTTCTTCAGACATGAAGTAAAAAAAAAAAAACAATGTCTTTTTTCTTTGCTATCTACTTAGTTGTTCTTTGATCTGTGGATTGTGAAACTTAAAGAGAGAGAGATGGGATGCTCTCATTCGAAACTAGACGACGAGGAATCAGTTCAGATCTGTAAAGACAGGAAACGTTTCATCAAACAAGCGATAGAACATAGAACCAAGTTTGCTTCTAGTCACATTGCTTATATCCAGTCACTTAGAAAAGTCTCTGACGCTCTCCATGACTTCATCGAAGGAGACAACTACAAGCCTCACGAGTTTGTTCAGGACTCGTTCGTGACTCCTGTTAAGAGACTACCACCGAGCAGAAGCAGGAGAGGCAGCGGTGGTGGAGGAGGAGGAGAGTTCATAACGATTTCACCTTCTTCTATGCCTCAGAAAATGATTCAAGATAAGCCAAGAAGGAAGGTGAGAGCGAGTTACTTGATGGCTAACAGAACCAGACCGGTTCGTGTTGAAGAGAGGTCTCCTGAGACGTTTCGTGTTGAGTCATTCTCACCTCCAAGTCAACAACAATACGGTGAAGGAGATGGCTTCTTTGGGATGAATATGAATATGAACATGAACACTTCTGCAGCTTCTTCTTCTTCGTTTTGGAACCCGTTGAGCTCTCCTGAGCAACAGAGGTTGAGTAGTCATAACATTCCACCTCCTTCACCTCAGAACTCTCAGTGGGACTTCTTCTGGAATCCCTTCTCTTCTTTGGATTATTATGGATATAATAATAGTTATGATAGAGGAAGCGTTGATGTTAGGAGTGGTGGTGTGGATGATGAGATAAGAGGACTGAGACGTGTTCGTGAGGAAGAAGGGATTCCAGATTTGGAAGAAGATGATGAACCTGAACCTCCTCAGCCTGTGAGGTTTCATAGTCATACTCCTCCTAAAATAGTAGTAGAAGAAAGTAAGAGTTGTTGCAAGGAGGAAGTTAAAGTTGAAGATGTTGATGAGAATGATGATGATGATGATGATGATGATGAAGATGATGATGGGGAGTTTACAGATAGTGGCTGTGAAGAAACTGAGAACGAGGGAGATGAGAAATGCGTTGGGAAGCAAGAACAGCGAACAGTTGAGGTGCCTAGAGTTGAAACTACAGGGAATGTTGTTGTTGAAGAGGTGAAGAATGTTGTTAATGTTGCAAAAAGAGAGACGCCAGGTTTCACCGTGTATGTGAACAGGAGACCAACGAGCATGGCTGAGGTTATCAAAGATCTTGAAGATCAGTTCACAACTATTTGCGACGTGGCTAAGGAAGTCTCTGGGCTACTGGAAGCTAGCAGAGCTCAATACGCACCGTCCTCTAGTGATCATAGTGGTAAGTACTTTCATGAATATGATTCTATGTTTGTGAATGTTGAAGGAAACTTTATCTTTTGTGTGTGTTTTGTAGCAATGAAAAAGCTGAATCCAGTAGCTTTGTTCCGTTCCGGTTCATCAAGATCTTCCTCTTCAAGATTCTTGCTCACATCTTCTTCTGGTGGTTCTGAAAGCAGAAGCGATGGTTCGGATGAGTCTTGCATGGTTTCAGGTAGCCACCAGACAACATTGGACAAACTTTTCGCGTGGGAGAAGAAACTCTACGATGAAGTTAAGGTTAGTATAACAAGAGTTCTAAGCAAGTAATTACTATGTTGTTTATAGATATGAACAGCCTTTTCTGGTCTTGTGACAGTCTGGAGAACGTGTTAGAAGAGCATACGAGAAGAAGTGCATGCAGCTTAGGAATCAAGATGTTAAAGGAGATGATCCTTTTGCAGTTGATAAAACAAGAGCTACGATCAGAGACCTAGACACGCAGATAAAGGTGTCTATACACTCTATTGAATCTATCTCCAAAAGGATTGAGACTCTTCGTGACCAAGAACTGTTGCCTCAGCTTCTCGAGCTTGTTCAAGGGTAAACACCAACTTCTTCTTCTTCTTCCTATTTGGTTTCTCTTTATACAAGACTGATTAATGGTGGAATCTTGATCGTAACAGATTAACAAGGATGTGGCAAGTGATGGCAGAGAGTCATCAGATACAGAGAAGAACACTAGACGAAGCCAAAATGTTACTTGCAGGGACACCAGTTTCAAAGCGTCACAAGAAGAGACAACAACAAGCTCCAATAATGCCAGAGGCCATCAACTCACAAAGATTAGCTCAATCTGCATTGAATCTTGAAGCTCAGCTTCGAAACTGGAGAGCCTGTTTCGAGTTCTGGATCACATCTCAGAGATCCTACATGACAGCATTGTCCGGTTGGCTTCTCAGATGTCTCAGATGTGATCCTGACCCTGACAAAGTTAGACTATCCTCATGTCCTCACCCGATATACCGAGTCTGCATCCAGTGGTCGAGGCTGCTCAACAGCTTGAACGAGAAGCCGGTTCTGGACAAACTCGAGTTCTTTGCCTCTGGGATGGGTTCAGTCTACGCAAGACAGGTTAGAGAAGATCCAAACTGGAGCGGTGGAGGCGGGTCAAGAAGATATTCCGGGTCAGAGAGCTTGGACCTCGTGTTGGCTGATAGAGTAGAAGAAGATGTTGTGATGACTGCTGAGAAACTTGCAGAGGTTGCTGTTAAAGTTCTCTGCCATGGAATGTCTGTTGCAGTTAGTTCACTGGCTGAGTTTGCCATCAACTCGGCTGATGAACACTCAAAGCTTGTTAACCAACCAGAGGACGCTGCTGATGCCACCACCAGCACGTCAACGCAACAACGTCCGGATGTAAATTCCAATTCCTAATTGTTATTTTGGGGTTTTAGAGAGTTTAGAAAATTAGGTTAGGCTTCTTGGCTATCATCTTTTGCTATCAGAAGATAGTTTTTAGATGGATGAGATTTGTATTATTTAGTAAAAGACAAAACAGAGTTAGTTCAGTTGATTTTGAGGATGAACAACACATTGTCTTTAGAACCAATGAAAATTATATAAAAGCCAACGAATCTCCTTCAGAATGAAAAAAATGATTATAATGTGTGACTAACCTCACATCTTAAGCCTCTCTCTCTTTAACTAAAAATTTAAGAAAAAGCAGAGAGATTATTGTGTCTAAGAAGAAGAGAGTTACTGGTTCATGTAACAAGAGAAGCTTTAGTTGTACTAATCATCATCTTCATACTCCAGTTCATCGTTACTAACTCCTCCCATCACGGATAAGTAAATAACCACTGCTAGAAACTGAGCAGCTAGAAAGAACTTTGCTCTTTTCTTGAATGTTTTCTCCTCTTCAGTCTTTTCTGTCTTTGGTTTGCTCTTTGGCTTCGAACCTGATGATATTCATTTGCTTAACAGGGTTAGACATATTCAATTTGGGTTTCATATATGTCTCTTTGAGTGTTGGCTTACCCTTTCTGGAAAAAGAGGAAGGGAATGAGTGAAGTGGAGGCGAAGAAGATGAAGAAGGGGCTTTAAGGAACTCTAACCTGAGTTTCTCAGCATATCTGACAAGATTACCATGTTCTAGAAGTTTGCGCTGAAGCACTGATGTTTCCTGATCATCATACACCACCATAACGAAACTACTTAATATTAAGTTGTTTCAAGGAGGCCTAGATTCTACCCAAATAAGCTGAAAAATTGGTTGAATTGTGTGTAAAGCAGAGCTTACCGGTAGCACTTGGATTATAAAAAGTATGTGTGAGAGAAGGAAAGCATCCAAACTAGATGGCCTGTTGGGAAGTGTACAAGACAAAACATTAAGAATCTTCCATAAAAGGCTTATGAATCAAGTTTGGTCAATGTGATTGCAGTACCTGTCTTCAAAAAGAAACTTCTGCTCGCCTAACCTAGTCGACAAAGCTTCATACGCATCACTAGCCCTCTTGTATATCTGTTCATTCAAAGACCCTTAAGACTTACACATTCAAACAAACACACAAAGCTTAAGAAATTGTACCTGTTTCTTTCTTTCCTCTGCGTTTTCTTTTGTGAGTCCTAAACGGGTCTTGGCCATGTAAGTCTGCTTATAGAAGAGGACCTTGCTAATCACCCAAGGAAGGTCCGCGTAGTAGATCTTCCACGCAGATACTCTATCAGTACCAACCCACAGTTCATACGCAAGCGCTTCTTCCAGCCATGATAAGATAAGAGCTTTCAAGGAAAGATAATCAGGAAGAGACTGAAGCTGAGAGTCAAGATTAACAACCCCATCTTTCTTCAGCTTCTCGATCACACCTCCGTCTTCATTGTTGTATGCAACATATGTACCCGTTTCAAAGTACGGAAGCTCATCTATACACGTTAAAGGACGTAACTTTTCTCAAAAATAAAGCAAATCTTTCAAACCTCAAAACCCTAATTAAGACTCTTATTACAAGCAATTACATTAGCCTAAAACCCTAATTAAAACCCTTATAAGCAACAAATCATTATCGTAAGAATCAATCAAGCATCAACAAACACATTGAGTTCTCTCAAAAGACCATAACTTCTCTAAAAAACGAATCTTTCAAACCTCAAAACCCTAATTAAAGCTCTTATTACACAGCAAATCGTTCTAGCAAGAATCAATCAAGTAAGAATAAAGACATAGAGTTGGTACCTGAATCAGGGAAGATGGAATTGAAGGCGAGTTGAAAAGGAAGCTGGGCTAGTTTCAGGTATATGTAAGCGGGGAGGCAGTTAGGGCAAGCTGTTGGGAGACCAAAGCGAGGCTTCCTTGTTACCAAAGTGAAACCCGATGTGTCTTGATCGCCTTCCATTGGGATTGGTCGTGTAATAGAAGACAAGAAACTCAAACTCGATCACCGATTAAAAACTGGGGCGAGACAAGACAAGATCCAATCGGGTACGGGTTCGGATCCGGCTTTTAAAATTAGGGTTTATTAAACTACTATCCACTTTGGGCTTTGATGGCCCATGGATATTACCCAGTAACGAGATAACTAGTGAAAAGTCTAAAACCATCCCTACATAGGGGTGGACACTTTGATTATTTTATCGGTTCGGTTCGGGTTCGGTTCGGTTTGGTTAATTCGGTTCTAGAAATTTTCAAGTTGAAGTAAACCATATTTAGTTTGGTTTGAATCGGTTTCGGTTCGGTTTGTGTTTCGGTTCGGTTTAATCGGATTTTTTTAGTTTAGTTTTTTTTAGAAAAATCACGTTTTAAAACATCAACGCATGGTCATGAAATCATCATGTTGGTGAAAATAAAAAATAAATTATGTGAACTAAATCCAATATAGAACTAAATCAATAATTTCTTTGTGTTTAAACGTAAAACCAAACATTAAAATGTAATCTATTTATTTTAGATTATTATCTTTGAAACTAATATAAATACTACAAGCAATAGGAGTGGCACTTCAGTTATTTTATGGATTCGGTTTCGGTTCGGTTCGGTTATAAAATTTTTCCAACCGAACCGAAGTAAACCATAACTAGTTTGGTTCGGTTTTAACTCAGTTCGGTTCGGTTGGTTCGGTTCGGTTTTTTTGCCCACCCCTACTACATAGTACATACTAGTGACCAATCGTGCAGTGCATTTGGCTTGTAACATGTTGTATACCAGATCTGTATTGGTTTAAGATTATCACTAGATTTTGACCCAACCTTAAAAAGGACGGTATATTTTTTGTTGGAAAATTATTTTACGTAATAAAAATTATGATTTTTGATAAATTATATATTTTAACTTTTTATGTAATTTATCTTAAATTACTTATATGACTTATTTTTGTTATTTTCAATATGACTAAATTTTAGAAGATTCTAAATAATTCTAACCTGTAATATGATTTTATTTATTTAAACCGAAGTTAAACTTATTTTACACTAATTTTTTTAATTTAAATAAATTATTTTATATCTTCAACACTCTTGTATTGAAAAATTTATTTGTGCGTTTCAAAACAATTTCTATAATTTTATTAAATTTAGTTTATGTGATTTAGTTTTTATTTTAAATGAAACTATTTTTAAGGAGTTGAAATAATTAGACCCGTATTATGATTTTATTGATTTAATCATTTGTTATTTCAACTTGATTTTATTTTGAGGTTTCATTTAATAAATGCTTTCAAATAATTAATAATGTGAAAGATTTCTTAGAAAGATATGATGCAAACATTTAGGAAACAAAATTTTCAAAAAGACTAAAAACTGAATTATATTAATGACTTTTGATTGGTTCCAATTAATTGCAAAATAATGACCTTTTAAGGGCGGATATATTTTTTGTTGGAAAATTATTTTACGTAATAAAAATTATGATTTCTGATAAATTATATATTTTAACTTTTAATGAAATTTATTTTAAATTTACTTATATGACTTGTTTTTGTTATTTTAAATATGGCTAAATTTTAGAAGACTCTAAATAATTATAACCCGTAATATGATTTTATTTATTTAAACCGAAGTTAAACTTATTTTACATTGTTTTTTTTTAATTTAAATAAATATTTTATATCTTCAACACTCTTGTATTGAAAAATTCATTTGTGCGTTTCAAAATATTTTCTATAATTTTATTAAATTTAGTTTATGTGACTTAGTTTTTATTTTAAATGAAACTATTTTTAAGGAGTTGAGATAATTCATATCTGTATTATGATTTTGTTGATTTAATCATTTGTTATTTCAACTTGATTTTATTTTGAGGTTTCATTTAATAAATGCTTTCAAATAATTAATAATGCGAAATATTTTTTGAAAAGATATGGACAAAACATTTAGGAAATAAAATTATCAAAAAGGTTAAGAATTGAATTATATTAAATATTCTTTAATGTAATTGCAAAATAATGACTTTTGATTTGTTGCAAATAATGCTGGAAAAAAATACAGGCAACTTTTGTAATTAATTAGAAATTTCAGGGGCAGATTCATAAACATGCATCTACTTTAATAGTATAGATTGTAGCAAAATCCATATGGTTTAAACAAATTGGCTTAGTTAGCAAATATAAGGGTTAACTAGAGATTGACCCGCATTCCCATGCGAGTATTGATTCTTACATTTTTATACATCGATATTTATTTTTCATAATTAGTGTTATATATTTTAGATGTGTCGTACTATAACTAAATATATTCAAAAGACCTAGACCGAAACATGTAATATAATTATGTTTGGTACAAATATCCGAACTCGTTTTAGATACATTGGTTATTTAGATATTTTTAGATTCCTATACATCAAAACCGAACTCATCACGACCAAGAAGGACTCAACTCAATACCCATACATAAATTTATAATATTCAAACAGGACCTAATTTAAAAATAAATATACCAAAAAAACAACAATGTACCTAAATGGATAGCTAATGTTTATGCCTAACTGATTTTATAAACTAATAAAAATGACTATATCTGTGTGTTTAGCTAAATTAAATCAAATATAAAAAGTTTTTTTATTTAGTCAAATAATTATATTAAATAAAAAATTAAGTGACAACAAATGTAACACATTTTTTTTAAGTTATTATTTTATTCACAAAAACATGTCTTTGAATAATGTTTTGGTTACGTTATTTTCCACCAACTGAAACTAAAATAAAAAAAGTTGTTTTACCAAACCAAACTAAACCGAACGTTTAACCATATATAAAACCTCAATACGAACTTTTATCATGCCTTAACAAAGCAACGAAGGACATGGAATAGGATTGTGGGACTTCATGATAATAATGGCAACTGGATCACGGAGGATAATGGCGTTGAGAAGGTTGCTGTCGATTATTTTACGGAACTATTTAGTACAACGGCACCAAAAGATTTTGATAATTTTTTGGAAGAAATAAGCCCGGGAATCACGCCTCAGATGAATCAAAGACTCTTGCGACCAGCATCAGAAGACGAGGTTAGACAGGCTTTATTTATGATGCATCCGGAGAAGGCTCCAGGACCTGATGGAATGACGACACTCTTTTTCCAACATTCTTGGCACATAATTAAGCAAAATGTGGTTGAAATGGTTAATAATTTTCTGCTTACGGGGGAATTGGATGACAGGCTAAATATTACAAATATTTGTATGATCCCAAAAACCGAGAGGCCAACGAGAATGGCTGAGCTAAGGCCAATAAGTCTGTGTAATGTTGGGTATAAGATTATCTCGAAGGTGTTATGTCAGCGATTAAAAGTGTGTCTCCACTTCTTATTTCGGAGACTCAATCGGCCTTTGTGACTGGGAAGTTGATTTCGGATAATATCTTAATAGCTCAGGAAATGTTTCATGGTTTACGGGCAAATAAATCATGTCAAGGAAAATATATGGCAATTAAGACGGATATGAGTAAAGCATACGATCGCATAGAATGAGATTTTATTCAAGCAATTCTACATAAGATGGGCTTTGATCCTCATTGGATTAAATTATTTATGGAGTGTATTTCGTCGGTTCAATATCGGGTTTTATTAAATGGTCAACCACGAGGTCAAATTGTACCTCAGAGGGGATTACGACAAGGGGACCCATTATCTCCGTACTTGTTTATAATATGTACGGAAGCACTGATTGCAAACATTAAAAAGACGGAGCGAAATAAGGAAATTACGGGAATGAAGGTGGCACGAGCTTGCCCCTCCATATCCCATCTGTTATTTGCAGATGACAGCCTCTTTTTCTGTCAAGCACAAAGAGATGAATGTCAAACAATTCTCAGGATTTTAAGGGATTATGAGGCAGTCTAGGGACAACTTATAAACTTTCAAAAATCATCGATTCAATTTGGTCATAAGATTGAGGAGCCTCGAAGACAGGAAATGCGGGATATACTAGGTATTCAAAATTTGGGAGGTATGGGATCTTATCTGGGTTTGCCAGAGAACCTGGGCGGATCAAAAATTCAGGTTTTTGGGTTTCTACATGACCGTCTAAATAGTAGAATTAATGGATGGACCTTCAAGTTTTTAACGAAAGGAGGAAAGGAAGTGATTATTAAATCTGTGGCAACTGTTCTACCTAATCATGTGATGTCTTGTTATCGGTTACCGAAAGCGACAACAAAGAAACTAACAAGTGTGGTAGCTAGATTTTGGTGGAGCCCAGGCGGAAGTACCAAAGGAATGTATTGGCAATCGTGGGATAAGGTATGCCTTACCAAGGAGGAAGGCGGGTTGGGTTTCAAGGAGATAACTGATTTTAACACAGCAATGCTGGCTAAACAGTTATGGAGGCTGATTGAGAAGCCAAACACACTTTTTTCTCGTGTTTTTAAAGGTCGATACTTCAGGAATGCATCACCCTTGGATCCGATTCTTTCATACTCTTCGTCATATGGTTGGCGGAGTATTTCTTCAGCTAGATCTCTGGTAAGCAAAGGACTAATTAAAAGGATGGGATCAGGATCGTCCATATCTGTATGGACTGATCTTGGCTCCCAACCACTCGCCCGAGACCAGCAAATAAAAATCAAGTTACTAGTCACCCTGACCTCACGGTTGATCAGTTCATCGATCACGAGAGGAGAATATGGAACTCACAGGCAATTCGGGCGGTAGTAGATCCTGAGGATGCAAAGATAATAGAAAGCATACCACTGAGCAGGATTCATAGATTGGACAGGGAAGGATGGCATTTCACTCAGAATGGAAAGTATTCGGTAAAATCAGGTTATCAAGTGGAACGGGCATACCCAGATATTGAAAGACCACAACAGATTTTTGGACCCACAGTGGATGCTCTTAAGGCACATTGTTGGAAAATACGATGCCCACCTAAACTCAAACATTTCCTATGGCAGTTAGTATCAGGATGTATATCGGTGAGAATACATGCTAGGGGTTTATCAGGGGACCTAGGTTGTGATCGATGTGGTGCTCCAAAGGAATCAATAAACCATGTGTTTTTTAAATGTCCTCCAACACGTCAAGTCTGGGCCCTATCCCAGATTCCATCGAATCCAAACATTTTCCCTTTTGAATCTCTTTACACGAATATGGATCATTTGTTTTGGAGAGTTTTGCCAACAATGGAGGATCATCATTTTGCGTGGCTATTATGGTACATCTGGAAAGGACGAAATAATAAGGTGTTCAGTAATCTGGATATTGATCCTAGGGACACACTTAAAATAGCGGTAACGGAGGCAAAACTCTGGGAAGATGCACAACAACAAACTATTACTGTGGTAGATAGACCAACCCCGAATTTACCGGTTATCCCAGGGCGCTGGTGCTTCATAGATGGGTCTTGGAAGGATAAAGATGTTTTCTCTGGGCAAGGATGGTATAGCACCCTTGAAGGTTATGCAGGTTTAATGAGAGCAAGAAATGTCCGAGCTTCTTTATCTCCTCTTCACTCGGAGATAGAAGCATTGATTTGGGCAATGGAGTGCATGCGGAACTTACGTCAGTTTCGGGTTACGTTTGCAACAGACTGTTCACAATTGGTGAAAATGGTATCGGAACCAGAGGAATGGCCTGCATTTGAATCTTATTTGGCAGATATCAAGACCATCCAGGAGATTTTTCACAGCTCAGAAATCATCTATGTATCACGCACACACAATACGAAGGCCGATGGACTAGCACATGGAGCTAGGAATCAAGCGTCTTTTGTTGTGCACATGGATGGCGAGCCACCGGTTTGGTTTACAGAGTCTATATGAGTCTGTAAAAGTCGATGACAGAAAAAAAACCTAGTTATTTACATTTTGATTTTATAATTGCAACAAAATCTATATTGATTAACTAATAAATAAAAATCTGCAATATTATTATTATGGTAATATAACTAATGATGTGAATTACTGTTAAGAAAATATAATTAATGAAATTATTAAGCTAAGTGAAATATGAAAATACAATTAATGTAATACTATTATCTATGTTTCCAAATAACTTTCATTTAGACTACTACTATCTATGTTTCCAATCGGTACTAAAATGTACTTCAGTTTTAATAATATAGATAATTAAGGAGATCAAAACAATACTAAAAGGGAGATATACTCCATGGACTAAAATGTCCACGTCCTCAAATAAAATCGTCCAATAGGAAAAGAGATTTTCGCCACGTCAGATTCATCACTTAGATCATTTGGGCTTCAAAACGTGTAGGTCAGTTGGGCTTCGAAAATCACTGCCCGGATCATACAGTTACGATAAGCCCGTGAACCCATCTCACTTCTGCCATTTCATATCTTAAAGAAAACAGTTACGAAGATCATCCACCGTCAGTCTCATCTCTTTGTCTTCTTCCCTACAATTAATTACCTACTAGATTTTGACCCGCCCTTTAAAAGGGCGGGTATATTTTTGTTTTATTTTTCTGAGAAATTTAATATTTATATTTGCGTGTTTAATTCATATTTTTAATATTCATTTAATATAATTTTTGGTACTATATTAAATATGTCAAGTTGCATAATTATACGCTATATGCATTTAAGAAATTATTTTAAACGTTATTCTTAAAGTTTGCAATATATTATATTTTTTTAATAGTTACCTAACATAGTTCGTCAAGAATATTTGTACCTAGAAAACTCGACGCGGATTCGATCCAAAAATTAAAGTTTATACTCTATTAGACTTGGCCTATATACTTGAATCGTTCTTAAAGTGTTATATCTAAAAAACCAATATGAAATCCAATCCACACCGAAAACCGAACGGTTTGAGTATATAGGCCCGAACTTTAAGTAAAATCATATTCAATAAATATTTTTAATCGAGTAACCTATTTAAAAACTGTTAAACTAAATAAGTTTATATAAATATTTATTTCTATTAAAAGTTTACCTAAAACTCAGGTAAACCCTATTTCAACATCATGTACTTATTAACTATAAACTTAATATTTGTGTAAAATATTTAAAACTAGAAAAAAAATCATAGACTTTTAGAATGATCCTATTTTAATATCCAGAATAGTTATATTATATGCCTTGATATATCTAGATTCTGATACGCGTTTTGAAAGTGCATAAATATAATGCATAATTTCATTAATAATGTTACATATGTTTGCAATCTGTAAGAATTTTATCTATTTAAAATATTTTTTATTTAAATCAGAAATTTTAAACCCAATTTGGGCTCGTAATGAAACCGGTATATAATATGATATGTAATCCGGTTTGGATTTCAAGAAATATATATTATTTAAAAATTTGATAAAACTCACAAAAACCGCTAAAACCTGAAATTACAAATTGAACTGATAGGTAACCGATATGTAATTCAGTTTGATTAAAAATTTATTTTAAAAAGGTTAAAATTTAATTTCAATGTCTGAATTAAAACTTGTATAAATTTAATTTTAATATTATTGTATCTTATTATATGTCGTAACTTCAACTTGTTACAAAAAATGTTTAAATTGTATTTGTGTAAAACAAAAAAATAAAGAAAATAGATTTTAAAACTTTACTATATTTTAAAACATGTTTTTGTTTTTTATATTGATATATATAGTTATATATTATAATTAATTAAACTATTGACCCATGATTCATCTACGGTCAATAACCAATGATAGAAAAGTAGTTCGGTTTAATGTTCGGATTGTATTTAAAATATTTATTTCTTATAATATCTTATTTTTCAAGTTCCCATTAGTTTTTGTAGCCGAAATAATATTTATTAAAGTATAATATCAATATTAACATTTTCAAACGACATCTTTAATTATTGGGCTGAATATGCTCTATGATTAAACATAGTCGACAGTTAGCCATTGAGAGTATTGAATCTCTAAAATTTTAGAAAAGAGGAAAAGTTAATTACAAAATATGTACGACTTAATTATTGTTTAATATCAAGGTATAATTCTTTTAAATAGATCGTACAAATAAGAGGTGGTTACCAGAGGTGGTTACATGTTTTGTTTAGATGTTATTTAATTCAGAATATTTAGTTGCAGTTATTAATTATGTTGGACCCAACTAATATCAGTTGGTCATACTTCAAGTTTAATGTTATTTAATCAACCTACCTCCAATCAATACATCCTCTTCTTGAACCGTTCCATTGCTCATTTGTTGCTTCAATTTCTGCAGAGAAGAAGATCGATGAACTAAAACCGGATCGGCGATGGGTTACAGCCATCGGTGATGATCAGTTGTGGTTCAATCAGTGCGAATACGCCGTATGAGTGAGCTTGACATCGATTCAATCAACAAAGGGTTTGATTCGGATAAGCATATGTGCAAGCTTTTGCGTGGACGTTGAAGATGCAGATTCCTCAGATGTTCTGTATTAGTTCGTGAAGTACTACAGGAGGTACTACAAAGTTTGATTGGAGATCGCTGAAGATGGCGTGATGGGATTTCTTCATAGATTTGGAAGGTGTTGATCTTCGAATTGGTTTTTGACCATGATGTGACTCATAGGGGGAGATTGAAGACGTGGTTTTCAAACCAGTTATGATGAGTGCACATGCATAGTCAAAAAGAGGGAGATTGAAGAGGTTTCATTGAAGAGGTCTGTGAAGATTGCAGCTGTAGAAGACAGTGTGCTCTGGCGTGTCCGGATGGGATCCGTTGTATTCCTAATCTTTGTAGATTGCTCCTTAGAAAAGAGTGGTAGACACTCGTGTGTGTTGTACCATATAGCAATTGTAGGTTGCTCCTTGATCTAAGTCAATGAAATCTGGACGAGGTCCCTGGGATGTAGGAAACGAACCCCGTTAACAAACTTTGTGTCTATTTTACTTTCTGCACTAGTTTCTCTGCCCTCACTACATTAACAAGTGGTATTAGAGCGGGGCTCGATAGAGTTAACGACTTAGTTTCGAGTAGATCAAGGTGAGGACAGAAACTTGTTCAGGAAGTAGAACAAAGTTTGATTGGAGATCGCTGAAGATGGCGTGATGGGATTTCTTCATAGATTTGGAAGGTGTTGATCTTCGAATTGGTTTTTGACCATGATGTGACTCATAGGGGGAGATTGAAGACGTGGTTTTCAAACCAGTTATGATGAGTGCACATGCATAGTCAAAAAGGGGGAGATTGAAGATGTAGATTCCTCAGATGTTCTGTATTAGTTTGTGAAGTACTACAGGAGGTACTACAAGCGTGTGGCATGAAGATGGAGCTGAATGAGAGTTCGGGTTTATTGATGATCGTGGGCTTCCTGAGTTAGAAAAGGAAAGATGATATGTGCTTGAAGACATATGGACATTTTCCATAAAGCAAAAGGAGTTTGCTTGAAGGTGAAGTTTTCCAATAAAGATAATGGAAAGTTACCTTATGTGTATTGGAAAGACTTGGAGAGCAAGTGGAAGACTTGGAGATTAAGTTAAAGACGTGGAGAACAAGTTCTGGTCTGCTATATAAGGAGGGACGTGCCTTATGAGAAAGTAAGACCTCACATAATAGAAGAGTAAGAGGATCTCATTGTATATTGGTGTATCTGCTTGGTGTCGAAGCAGTGTCTGTAGTAGTTGTCGATGGAGTCTGATGTGGACTTAGTTTGGTGTCCTTGGTGTTGGCGCTTTGTGTGGTGGAGTTAGCCATCGTGTGTGGAGCTCGTGGGTAGCTTCGTGTGTGCTTAGGTGATCAAGCTTGGTGTCATTGCTGTGCGTTAGGTGCTGACGTACTTGGTGAAGTACTTCCGAGAAGTGGAAGATCGAAGCCTAGACTCAGGGGGAGTTTAGCAAAGGAGGTTTCATTGAAGAGGTCTGTGAAGATTGCAGCTGTAGAAGACAGTGTGCTCTGGCGTGTCCGGATGGGATCCGTTGTATTCCTAATCTTTGTAGATTGCTCCTTAGAAAAGAGTGGTAGACACTCGTGTGTGTTGTACCATATAGCAATTGTAGGTTGCTCCTTGATCTAAGTCAATGAAATCTGGACGAGGTCCCTGGGATGTAGGAAACGAACCCCGTTAACAAACTTTGTGTCTATTTTACTTTCTGCACTAGTTTCTCTGCCCTCACTACATTAACAAGTGGTATTAGAGCGGGGCTCGATAGAGTTAACGACTTAGTTTCGAGTAGATCAAGGTGAGGACAGAAACTTGTTCAGGAAGTAGAACAAAGTTTGATTGGAGATCGCTGAAGATGGCGTGATGGGATTTCTTCATAGATTTGGAAGGTGTTGATCTTCGAATTGGTTTTTGACCATGATGTGACTCATAGGGGGAGATTGAAGACGTGGTTTTCAAACCAGTTATGATGAGTGCACATGCATAGTCAAAAGGGGGAGATTGAAGATGTAGATTCCTCAGATGTTCTGTATTAGTTTGTGAAGTACTACAGGAGGTACTACAAGCGTGTGGCATGAAGATGGAGCTGAATGAGAGTTCGGGTTTATTGATGATCGTGGGCTTCCTGAGTTAGAAAAGGAAAGATGATATGTGCTTGAAGACATATGGACATTTTCCATAAAGCAAAAGGAGTTTGCTTGAAGGTGAAGTTTTCCAATAAAGATAATGGAAAGTTACCTTATGTGTATTGGAAAGACTTGGAGAGCAAGTGGAAGACTTGGAGATTAAGTTAAAGACGTGGAGAACAAGTTCTGGTCTGCTATATAAGGAGGGACGTGCCTTATGAGAAAGTAAGACCTCACATAATAGAAGAGTAAGAGGATCTCATTGTATATTGGTGTATCTGCTTGGTGTCGAAGCAGTGTCTGTAGTAGTTGTCGATGGAGTCTGATGTGGACTTAGTTTGGTGTCCTTGGTGTTGGCGCTTTGTGTGGTGGAGTTAGCCATCGTGTGTGGAGCTCGTGGGTAGCTTCGTGTGTGCTTGGGTGATCAAGCTTGGTGTCATTGCTGTGCGTTAGGTGCTGACGTACTTGGTGAAGTACTTCCGAGAAGTGGAAGATCGAAGCCTAGACTCAGGGGGAGTTTAGCAAAGGAGGTTTCATTGAAGAGGTCTGTGAAGATTGCAGCTGTAGAAGACAGTGTGCTATGGCGTGTCCGGATGGGATCCGTTGTATTCCTAATCTTTGTAGATTGCTCCTTAGAAAAGAGTGGTAGACACTCGTGTGTGTTGTACCATATAGCAATTGTAGGTTGCTCCTTGTTCTAAGTCAATGAAATCTAGACGAGGTCCCGGGAATGTAGGAAACGAACCCCGTTAACAAACTTTGTGTCTATTTTACTTTCTGCACTAGTTTCTCTGCCCTCACTATATTAACAGAGGTCATGTGCCACTCCCGACGTCGAAGCTTCAACGCGCCGCCCCTAATCGATCAGGTTCCATCTCTCTCTTTTGAATCTTCCCTCGCGACTTTTAATTATGTCTATGATGCCTTCGTTGGATCTATTTGGTAGACGTGTGGTTGCAGAGTTGCAGAAACTGGGTATAGAGTGATTATCATCTTTTAAGTTGTAGGCATGGATTCTGTATGATGTGTATATGAAATTCATTTGTATAGTTGAGATGACGAGCTTTTATTGAAAGTGCAGGTTTTTCGCTTGATGTGCCAGTCGTGGATGTTAGATGTGAGTTGTTAGATGTGAGCAGTAGGAGGCACATATCCAGCAGACGAGTGTTTGTAGAGGTATTGGGAATAAAAACAAATACGAGCATTTCTTTCTCTCTACTCGACTTTAAGAAATAGCTTCAGCAGGTTAGTTTGATGAGTTGATTTTTAATTTTTTAGTTCAGAGGATATATTAGCTTCTTTGAGATAGTTTTAGAAGTATTAGTTTATCACTATGATTTGTATTGTACATTTTCTTTTTCTCCCAGGAGTCTTTCGTTTCTCTTGTGTATGGTCTAAGGAACAGAGTGCAGATCGACCAACCTTCTGGATTCCAACAATGTCTGATTGAAAGCGGTTAACAATGAGTCTATGACCTATGCGGAGAAACAAAATAGTTAAATAGACTATGAAAAACTTTGCTTTCAATTAATGAGAAGGAACAGTTGAAGATGAATAATGGTAAATGCCTCAACTGGTCTATACAAAAGATGCACTCGGCATGAAGAATAGACTTCAAATTAAGCGTAACTGAGCAAAGGTATGCTTAACTTTCCTGTTTCACAATATTAGTTGTCTTCAATTAGTAACATGGAGCAGGGACCAGTCACAAAATATCATTCTAAAATGTTTGATATCCCATTGTGTTGTGGACTTTTCAAGTTATTAGCTATTACTTATTCATCACCAACCTCGAGCTGCGTGCATTTTATTTATCATGACTGTTTTTTTTTTTTTGACGACAAACGGCTATTCTATTACTCAAACTTGAGGTGGTCTGGGTAACCAGACCGGAATAGAACAACCAATAAAAAATAACTCCCTATGGAAGGATCTAGCCGTCTTAGCTAAAAAATCTGAGAACTGATTGCGCGCTCGAGGAACATAGGAGATATTGAAGTCGGGGAAGCATATTAGTAATGTTTTTATCCTCTCCAATTCCGTGGCAAAGCTTGGCCAAGCATGAGGCTCCTTAATCATGGCAATCAAGTCCTTGCAGTCTGTTCCAAAGCTCTGGCATGTCGAGTGTTGTAGCATATTCTCCATTGCCCATCTCAATGCTTCAAGTTCCGAGTGCAAAGCTGATTCCTGTCTAGAGAGATTTCGTGCTCCCATGAGTTGATTCTTCCCGCCACTATCCATCCAAACCTATCCACATCCACTATACTGAACGTTGGCTGTCCAGGACCCATCTAGCAAACATATGTTACCCAAGCTTATGACTTGTGTTTCTTCGACATTGTTTTCCTGTATCAATGATGGTATCACCTCATTTGCATCATACCAGGCCTGACATTCACTCTCAGCATAACGTACGAGTTCTACTGGATCTCTATCTATCCCCCTGAAGAGTTTGTCGTTCTTAGCCTTCTAGATATACCAGATTATCCAAGGATAAGAATCTCTATCCTGTTCAGGTACCATTATACCATTCTTCCTCTAGAAAAGATAGTCCATTTTTATCATGACTGTTCTTGGGTTGAACAATGGTAAATCTTATAGATTTGTTTTTAATGGATTTAGATATCAAAGTTTTTTGAGGGGTTTTTTAAATAATTTTGGTGGGATATTAGGATTTACCGTAGTGGGCTATGTCTTTGTCTCAATAATGTGATCAGACATGTGAATTTATTATGTCTGAAACTTTACCATGATAGATAAAGATAGTGTGAAACTCTTTTGTAGATGTTACAAAAATTCTTACGACTGTTGTTCGATAGATTTTTGCAGATCATCATCGTTCGTCAGATCTATGTTTCCGAAATTCAGGTATAAGTTTGATTCTCCTCTTTGAACTGGTGGTATACTCGATGGTGTTCATGTGAAGTATGTTGCTTTCTCACGTGAGGTAAAACCTAATTGTCTCAGCTCAACCTATTTTAAAGCTTCCCATTTTTTCCTGAAGTCTTGGAATTTGTAATTGCATATAAACAATCTAAACGCAGAGCTTCCAGAAGTTATCAAAGAGTCAGATTTTAACTATGAGATGTCAAGCATGTGATTCCACAAAGGTGAGTGAACATTTTTTTTTGGAGGGAGCGGAGTGATTAATAATGTGGTTAGACTTTAATTCAATCAGGGTGCTTAATGTGTATGCATTTGGAGGGAGCGGAGTGATTAATAATGTGGTTAGACTTTCATCTTCATGTATTTTGCATTTTCTTCCGACTTTCTAAATCCTCAATTTTTTTAATGTCTTCGTTCAGAATCATTCCAACCAGCGGTTCAGGAACTTCAGCTTATGTACGCCAAAGAAGATTGTTTCTTTTGAATGTATAATTATGTACAAATTGTAAGATTGTAAACAGCTTACTGGATCTTACTTAGTGTAAAATTTTGGTTCCAAAAAAAGTTGTATCTTCTCCATCGTCCATCCCTTCGTTAAATCTTTCTTTATGTAACATTTAGGTAAACCCAATTTTCATCCATCAGTACCATCATCTTGCTCGCTAGCTTCCTCACGTCTCCTATGAATTCTCCCACTGCCTCTTTGTTTTTGAGAAAAGTTGTGAATTTTGAAAGTGGATTTGGGTGGTTTGAGATTTAAGGTAAGAGACATATTGTTTGTTTACTTGAACCCAAAAGTGTTGGATGGTCATTTGTGTCACAGAGTCAATGTTCTAATTTTAAAATTGTCTAAGATCCAAACCTGAAAAATAAAAAATTTCAACATTTGTTTGATTTATCAACAAGCTATGAAGTTTATACATCTAAAAGCATTACTGAAGAATAATCATTAAATCTAAAATTTTCAAATAATAGAAACATGATAAGTTTTTAATTATAAACTTCTCAAAAGAATAATTGTACTGTTAAAAGCATAAATACTTAATTCATATATTTTATGATGCAAATAAAGAAAGAAAACAAGAAAAATACATATTTTAAATTTCCAAAAGATTTGAGTCTATGCTTGAGAAACAACATGTTGGTGTATATCATATTTTCCAGTTAACAACTATAGTATCTATGCAAACTTTCCAAAACTATAAAACTTATCGACTTTTCATGTAATCATTTGTTTATGTTTTAATTGTTTCAATTTGAAAGGAAAAAAATATAGTATCTATGTTTTGGTTTTAATTATAGTATCTCATATAGAGAAAAATGTGTATATTGTCCAGAACATAGTTGTGTAGAAATTAAAAGGAAAAAGATGAAGAAAGCTTCAAAAAATTTCTGAATATAAAAGAATAGTTAAATCATAACTAAGTTTCAGTTAACATTTTATTGTTAGACTCCTTAGTACTTAATATCCCAAATTTACTTCTTATATTAACAATCAATCTTGAATTTATATATATCTAAATTCTTCGTATAATTTACTCTAAATGTATATATATAGTTCATATACATTATATATTTAAATATAAATTAATTAATGGTTTTAATTAAGTATTTTACTCTTTTTTAAAGGATGGAGAGGCATGCCACGTATTTTAAAATAAATATCTAATTATTTATATATAGCTCTTAAATATTGAAAATATAATAAACATATATACATTACAGAACAACCAAGCAAATTTATTGAGGGAACTATAAGTATAAATAATAAAAAAATATAAAGTTGTGGTGATGACAAACACTATTCCTACAATATATAAAGGTCAAAATAAATACAAAATTGAATGATGTCTTTTTTTTTGTCAACTAATTGAATGATGTCTAATACCTACCGATTAAAAAGATAATTCTTCTCTCGTGATACATGGAAACAGAAACAGGTACGTGAAAGCGAAAGCGTATGAAAACGTAACTTAAAAGTGAGATTTTCAAAAAAATAGGAAAAGATATGTGTTGGAAGTGTAAATCCATATATATATATATGATATTTTTTATAAAATTTAGGACTAAAAATTATATCATTTAAATTAAAGTATTTATTCATTTATAATAATTTGAATTGATTTCATGTCAAAACTGTAAAAATACACATAAATTAAGTTTAAAAGAAATTAATATATTAATTATTTTTATAGTTAATAAATAATTAACAAAATGTATTTGAAAATATGATATATATTTTCATAAAACCATCAATGCATGAAGATAATTTATAGTATTAGTTTTAATATTTGTATATTTCTATTCTCTCTGTTCCATCTATTATATTAAAACAGAAGTCGTGACTTCTAATTTATGTGTGATTTTTTTTAAAAATGGACTACTTACTAGACTTGGTCACACGGCATTTTTATCTATTATTGATCTTCATATTAAATAATATCATTTAATATCTTCATTTTTATTTAAGATAAAAATAAATATTAATTTATAAAAATTAACTTATCTTAAAATTTTATATATACAATGATCTATTATATAAACTGAATAAACAAAACAAATTACTAAAAGAAATCTAGCTTTTTGAATTACGGTTCGGGATTATAGTAAATTAAATACAAAATAATTCTGAAGTATGCCATTTTTAACAAATCTAACATTTTAATTAAAATTACTATATTGAACTAAATATGATAAATTATTTTAATTGATAAGTTAGTATATTTTATTTTCATAAATATAAACTTTTATTCTAAAATATAATATGTTGGTAGAATGGTTTAACATTAATAAACTGGATTTATTTTTAGCAGTATTTTCTATGTTTATTCATTTTACACGATATAATTATATTTACAAAAGTGAAATATATGTTAATTTTTGTACATATAGTATATAGTCTGTTAATGTTAAGCCGCTTTGTCATCATATTATATTTTTAAGATAAATATTTTATCAGTTTAATATAATTTATCATATTAAGTTCAATATGATAAAAAAATTAACCTGACTGATTGTGATTATATTATCGATAAAAATAAGATATAATATTTTATTTTTCATTTTATAAAAGACAACTGAATATATTAATTTATAATAATATTTGAAAACTAATTTCGGAATTAGTTAAAAAGTTATATATAATTTTGAAAATTAAGATCTTGATAAGATCTTTTTAATAGATTTTCGAAATTTAAAATATATATATATATATATAAATTTTAAATGAAAAGATATCAAAAGATATTATGATTAAAATTTTAGAATATGTGTATATTAACCAATCCTGATTTTTAGGATTAATAGATTAGAAACAATATATTAATGAACAATATATTTAGTAATCAATGAATGGTAAGTCATTTCTAGTTAAGGATCTATTTTTTAAAATATCACACATGAATCAAAGTTATGACTTCTGTTTTAATATAATAGATACACTAGATCATGACCCGCGCACCTGCGCGGATTTATCTTTTGATTCACATACTTTATATACATGTTGTATATTATTTAAGATTTATAATATAAAAAAAGTTAGAATGATCCGGAACCAAAAAAAATCGACCCGGACAAAAAAAAATCAAATACCTACTTAGATCCAAATGTTGAGAACTCGAAGAACTCATACCTGAAATGAACAGATTTATACCCGACCCAGTGAGCTAAATTTCAAACATAATATCTTTTGTTATATTTTTAATTCATTTTTTTGGGTTGGTGAGATTTACTATTTATTCGGAAGATTTTTGGCTAAATTAATGGTATACATTCATAGGTTTCTTTTTTTCTGAACAGGAAAAAAAATAAATTTATCTTATATAACAAATTGCTGCTATAAATAATTTTTATAAAAACTAATTTGTAACAGTAATATCATTTTTGTTATAAATTAGTATATCATGGTTTATAGGTTCAAAGTATATAGTTAGTCGTCTTCATAGTATTGCTAATATTGATAGATGCAAGTTAATGAATACAGATAATATATTGTATTATTAGTAATCTGTCGTATAGTATTATATGTTAGTAGATGTATTATTAATAATCTATCTTATAATATAATATGCTAGCGGATGTATCTAGCTTATAGTAAAATATATGCAATATAAAGAAACATGCGTAGTTGATATAATAATAGGTAAGAAGTGAAAAACTATGGTAATGGTTGATATTAATTATTTATAAAAAGACATGTCTAATAATAAGTAGATTAATATAACATTAATTACATAAGGTCCAACTTTAAAATCCACCTAGAAGAAGTTGTAATGTTTCTATTTTAATAAGATAGATGTATAAAAAGTTAACTTTTCTTAAACTCTTACATATACAATAATTTATTATATAAACTGAATAAACAAAACAAATTTTTAAAAGAAATCTAGCACTTTGAATTACGGATCGGGATCATAATAAATTATATAAAATACATACATAATAAGAAGCAACATATATATATATATACATATATATATATATATATATATATATATATTTATATGTTCATTTGAAATAGTTAGTTAATTAACAGCATGAAAACTATAAATTATTGTAGTTGAAATAGTGATTTAAACATTTATATATATGAAAATCTTAAATATTACTAATTAAATAACTGAATAAATTATATAATATGAAAAATATCCGCACGGTTGTGCGGGTCAAAATCTAGTTACTATTAAGATTGTAGCTGTAAGTTTTTTCTAAAAAGCATGATTGGTTAGTATTAACATTATGTATTTATACTAAAATAAACTCTATTATATTAAAATTAAAACTAGAACTAAATAATAATATTTTAAAATTAAAATTTATAAGTTAATTAGTTATTTTAAAAATTATAAGATGATTATGATATAAATTAGTACATGTATTTTTATTTGTATATGTATGTGAAACATTTATATATATATATATGTATGTATATTCATAGTATTTGTAATATTTTGTGGATTATGTATGCAAGAAATATATCATTATATTTATATTAATGAAATATATTACTATATAGGAAAGCAAGCGTACATGGATTGATATAAAGGAGAGAAAATATTTTCAAAAGCAGTTGAAAGAGCACTCTAGGAATTTAGCTCTCCACAGCCATAAAATAAAATAAAAGATAGATATGGCTGTGAGACTAAAAAATTGATCAAAGCTTTGATTGATTTCACTCGAGTGCCGTGGAGAAGATTAAAGCTGTGTACAGCACTCACAGACTAAACCAATCACCCTCCAAATTTATGATTAATCATGATTTTAATTGTTTGTACGTTGTGTTGGTTTTAGATTTTGAAACAAACGCTAGATTTGTGGAATATTAAAGATACATATGTTGAATATATTAGTTATGAAACCGTTTATATGTAACTAGATTCTTTCTCCGCGCTACGCGCAAAAAAGTGTGTTGATAGTTTATTTTTCGATCATATGTTTTAATGTTTGTGTTTAGAATGAGAGTGATGTATTTCTCAAAGCAATAAGAAAGTCGGTGAATTATTTAGGGGTGCTCAATCCGATAAAACAAACTAATTAAATCGAATCTAGCCGAGATTAAAAAGTAATTTTAGTTTGGGAATCTATAATATCCGAATATATGTGATTTTTAAGAAACCGCGTTATCCAGAATATTCCGAATAAACGTGGTTTGCTCAGTTTTCTTATAATGATTATTTAAATATTTTGTTTATCCAAAACCTGAGTCATCTGCATTTGTTAAATGGAACACACTTATTTACATAGTTAGATGTTTATATACTTTGACCGAAGATATTTTCAAACCCTTAAATGTTTTTTCCTGATGTCTCATTCGACATAGGAATATCCTTCGTGCAGGCGCCTGGACCAGGGTACGAACTCTCCCTCCAACATATTTTTAATTTTCGGCCATTTTCCGTTTTTGGCAGATTTAAATTTTGAAATTTGGTTTTACTAAATTTATGATTTTTAAACATATAGTTTCATTTTCATAAATCATTAATTTATATACATACTATCATATATAAGTAAAAATAAACATTGTTTTATTTGTTTTATATTGAAAATGTAACACATCATTGTTTTTAACACTTCTACAATTTTGATAATATTTAATAATATTAAGTTAAATTAAAATTACATCAATGAAATTTAGTTAATGTATAAAAGGTAAAAAACAATTTTTCTTACTTTATACGCAAAACACATATGATAAAAACAGAAAATCATAAATGAAACTTATACATATGATAATAGATGTGACTAAACAATGATCATCCAAATAATTCGTACAGTGAATCTCTATCTCTTGAATAATCTAGGAATATTTGTTTTGGCTTGAAACATACAATAAAAATAACTCTTAGCCCTTTTCCTTAACCCAAAAAATAACTAAATAAGTCTGTACCTCTCGTTACAAACCAGAATCTACTAATGAGTAAAAGCCTCAAACACCACATACTCTTTAGTATATTTGTATCATATGGCTATTTCGATAAATATTTTGAACTTGGTCCTGTAACCAGATTATGAACATTGTAAGACCATTATGAATCTTTAGTATATTTGTATCATCTACGCCACGGTAGCATGTGTTCAAAATTGTAGGTTCTACGATTTCATATTCAATTATTGGATTTTTATTTTATAAAATATTTAACAGTTTTGAAATATTTTGAAGTTGTGGTTTGTAGCAGTTTTCAGTCATTGTAAAGTGTTTTAGTGAAGTTTTTAGTTTAAACTTCGATCAGAGTATTTCTTAAATCTTCCAAAATCATTTCTCAAAAAAAAAAACTCTTCAGGTTCTAAATTATATAGATTCCCCCATGTATTTCTGTTGATATAAAATTGTTATTCGTTTAGTTGTACTTGCATATTGTTAAATATTTGTTATACGATGGAAGTGTTTATTAGTAAAGTTTCACTTAACATTGGGTGTTACGACATTACTGTTTATTATTCCATTCCTCTATTGAGTGATTGATTATCAATGTAGACTATAAATTTTTTTCATGTGAAAATAAGAGAGCATTTGGATCTCTACCGGAAAAATATTTTTTTAGGCTGTTGCAGTTTGTATTTGCAACCCGAAAAAAGAAGAGAATCAGAAGATGTCCAAGTGTTTTATCAGTAAAAGTTGACATGGAGAGGCTAGGTGTTCACCATCACACATTTGCAAAATATACGCAAAAGACACAACACCATTCTCAATGGCACATGTGATTGAGAACAACTTACACTATCACCCCATATACAATTGAATTCCAGAGATCATCTAGATGATAAAAAGTTTTAGGTAAGTTATAGAACTATAAAAACTAATCTTGTTGATGTCTACACATGTCTTGAAAACACTAAAAATATCAGAATTAATGAATCTAGAGAGAAAGAGCTAAAAAATACAATTTCAAGGACAATGATTCGGAAAACAAAACAAAAAAATAGAATAAGCAAATTCAGTCAGACCATTAACACCTCGGAACAAAACACAACCTTGAAAAGGAGACATAGTCTCAAAAAAAATATTTTTGAGAATCTAAGTAAGATGATAAACCAAGAAAGGTCTGATTAATATCAAATATGTCCTATGAATGTTGTTTGTTGTATCCAAATCTTCCTTTCTTCTCAGTTGACTTGAGGATTTGGAACGAACATGTCAAGCTATCATCAACACTCATCATTGCGCCAGCATTGTCAAACTCACCACAGTAGTTGGGTGCAGAGAATATTGTCACCAGTTGTCTCTTTGCAAAGAACTCATATCCATCTTCTACAACCTGCGATATCAGTTGTAACAAATTAGTTTATTTAAAAACCACATGCCTATGCGTAAGAGTCTACATGCATCCTAGTATTTAGCACTTGCATCACTCATACGATATCAGTTAATGAATATCTATGTAACCCGATTCTTGGCTCAAATCCAGACTAATCTCAAATCAAATCTCTGCAGCAACATGAAAATTACAGTTGGAATTTCCCTAAATAATATAAACTGCAGTGACAATGAGACCAACAAAACCCTGAATTCTACATCGCTTATGATACAGTGACATCTTTAATTTAATTCTACAAAATTCATTTGAAATAAAAATAAAATCTTTTAAAAAAATGCTACCAATACATGTCGGAGAAGGTTACACTCAGTCTTCTTCTTCTGCAGAAGATTCCTTTAACTTCTCAACTTCGGACCTCTCATTTTCTGAGGTTGCGGTGTCCTCCATCTTCTCATCATCGGGCTCTCTCTGGTCTGACACTTGAGAATCTGATGATGTATGGTGTGGCTCGTTGGTGCTGGAGGAGGATCCGAGTCCGACACATGGGTGGTCTGACTCATTTCAGACTGCCCGCACCAACGGGACTGCTCTGAGACTGACTCGTATCTGACCGGCCAGTACCAATAGGACTGTTTTGAGAGACCACCTGACTGATTTCCTGATTATGATCTGTTTCAATGGTACAGGACTTGCTGAGACTGGCTCGTTTGCTCTTGTGACTCGCTTGCTTGCTGTTCTCCCTGACTCTCTTGTGTCTCCCTCGCTTGCATCTGACTCTCTTGTGTTTCACTCGCTTGCACCTGACTCCTCTCTTGATCATCCACCAGAATCTCAAGTTATTACTATATGCTTCTGAACATATTCTTTAATTACACGTCCAGATAGAGAACTGATAATATACTGAAGAATCAACCGTTCCAAACATCAAGACACATAACTCAATACTCTAAAAGTTTGTGTCTTTGCACTCTTAAAACCATTTCCAGGTACTTCAAACAACACCAAGTCTACTGAGTACCTAACAAACCTTAGCACATGAAAACAGTGTTGAATCTGATTCTAAGATGTCCAGATCTTCGAAACCCAATAAATCCAAAAAGCTAAACTGAAAAACTACAAAGATTGAAACTTTACTTTGGCGGTAGCAGCGAGTCACCTAGAGAGAGAAACCCAGAAAGAGTTATACTTCTTATCCCATTGACCCTTTGTGCTAAACCTTAGTAAAGCTCTCGTTCCATTCATTCGTTACCTAACTCGGACTATCTCTGTGAACATATTGATTTAACAGCCTCTGTTTTTCTCGTAAACGCTTCTTATCTGCAACTTGACCAGTCTCTCTCTCTCTCTGTTTGTTCGACCTCTTACAGTTCTGTTGTTGAGACAAACCAAAAAAGTGAGAAATTTTGAAACTTTAAGATACAAAATTTTCCAAATTCAACAAAGATGCACAAAAGCTCAATAATAAGTTTTATATATTATATACATAGAGATATATAAATTGTGGGAAAAACCTGAGGAATCTGGATCATTGTTTTTTTTTCAATAAAGCTCTCTGACGGTGGATGAGTTCCTTTTCAAGTGTTTCCATTGTCTTAAGCTTTTGTTTTACCTCTGCAACTCAAACTGCGAGCACATAGAGATGTTCAGATATCAAACAGGAACTTACACTACGCTTTCAAATTGGAAAGAGAAGTAATATCCTACATATCTCTAAAGAGAAGTAATATCCTCATATCTCTAATTTGAAACACCTCGAGTGTTCTGCTGCAAGTTGGAAAAAA